>NC_133330.1:345489866-345519866 GCF_042186555.1 Aquarana catesbeiana
TTTCTCGGCCGCGATTGCAGGCAATGCCTGTGTAAACGAGGTCTATGGACCTCAACTCACTTCAAAGTCGGACCAAAGTAGTGCAGGGACTCTGAAGTGGCACAGATATGAACGGCACTTATTGGAAATTATTGGGTCGGACTTATCATGCGACTTTGCAGTCCCAAGTCACACAAGTATGAAAGAGGCCTTATAGATATTTGGGGTCGCTACTATCTGTAAACACTGACAAGATTTGTAACCGCGGCTTTATTATTCTATTGTGTTTGTTGCATTGAGTTTTAGGATTCTAACAAAAACCTTTAAGGTTTGGATAAATAAAATGCAAATTTTTATTTTTTTAATACATCTTTGGTATCTTACAAATCCTACTTGGTTCGGTTTGGTTGGGATTTGCGGTTTCATTGTCGGTATAACTGAGGAAGTGGTACCAGTAAATCCTGACGGACACAGAGATGGGCGTTATTCGCTCTCCCTCTTCATCCTTTCATTTTTTGCGTCAAAACCTACGTTTAAATCTCCTCCCATCCCCCCATTCTTTTTCAATTATTTTTTATTGAATAGTCGCAAATTATAGAAATATATTCACCTACCTATGCCTAATTTATCTACCCTGTAAAAGGAGAGATGTCTACACTTACCTATTCTGGGGTGGCTCCAGTGCGGTCACATGACCGGCGTTGGTGTAGAGAAGGGACAGCCGACAACAGACGCCCCCTTGGGAAGCTTATGGGTGACACCACCCAGGCTCTGCAGCGGTTGTCGGCGATCTCTCTACAAACGAATATTCTTCACGTTCCCCTCGCACACCTTCCTGTATAAAAGGCTCTTTTGTAGCGATCACCAGCTGGACACTGTATCGATCACAGATAAAATACACGTTCGCCAGCACACCACGGATCTCGAATTGCAGCCCAAAGCTTTTATCGTAGAAAGATCACAACACGATCAGTGCGACGTTTTGGAGCCACGCGGGACCCCTTCATCAATCACATGCCTGGTGAAAGGGGTCCTGCGTGGCTCTGAAATGTCGCACTGATCGTGTTGTAATCTTTCTACGATAAAAGCTTTGGGCTGCAATTCGAGATCCGTGGTGTGCTGGCGAACAATGAAGCTGGCGCTGGAGAGATCAAGTGACCGACTAGGTAAGTATACAGATCTTTACTTTTACAGGGTGGATAGGATTAGAATGGGGGTGGGAGTAGATTTAGGCTTCGTTCGGTTTTGACTTGCCTTCCACCATAACCTCCTCCCAACTGGTCACTGCAATTTAAAAACAGTAGGTCGGGCCACCTACTATATTAGGGCAACGTTTATAAACCCTTCACACATTGCACACCAGGCATGCCCACATGAGCGCCTCTATGATCGCTGCAAACCATGGCCGTGATCAGGAGCCTCTCCCCTCCTTCTATTCATAACAGCTGAGCAACCTGCTCCGCCATG
The DNA here is from genome assembly GCF_042186555.1 of Aquarana catesbeiana. NCBI lineage: Eukaryota > Metazoa > Chordata > Amphibia > Anura > Ranidae > Aquarana > Aquarana catesbeiana. The sequence goes on from NC_133330.1 coordinate 345,491,313, forward strand.
TCTCTTCTGGGCAGCTATAAAAGTGGAGGAGCACCAGGCTGCCACGAGGTAACACCCCCCCGAACTAACCCAACATGAAGTAGCCTGGAGCCCCCTGCTGGGGAAGAGAGAAGCCACAACTGACGTCTGAGCTCCCCCCATCCCCCCTTCTCTCTGTACCCCTCTCCTCCATTCAGAGAGGAAACCCAGGGGCGTGCTTCTCAGTGACACATCACTGTGATAGCCAATCAGAGGCTTTCACAGTGATTAGGTGATCCGGGAGTTCTGGGTCCCCACCGTTAGCATGGGGACCCAGGACTCCCGGTCTTTGTGCTGGAGCTCACAGTGCGGGCTCGCTCCCAGCACATAGGTTGTAACGCATATACAGCCCCATGAAAAAAAAAAAGACCAATCCAGTGAGGCCGCATATATGCCTACTGCCGGCGGAAAGGGTTTAACATTATAAAAAAAGACAAAAAACTTGCTTAGAAAAAAAAATTAAAAAAAAGTTTGGCTGCTGCTGCAGGTCACGTGATCGCAGTTGATTCCCGAGCGATTCACGAACTTGCTAGTGGGTGTGTATTGAGCGGCTGAGAGCAGCTTCCCTCTAGCCGCTCCTCCTCGCTGTGATGTCAGACTTGTCTGCCCCGCTCTATAAACCCCCCCACAGGAGAACCACAAATCATGTGACACGCTGGTGGGCGGGGCAGAAACGTCTGACATGTCTCGGAGGCAGCTTCCCACAAAGAGGAGTGGTTGGCTTGAAAGCCCATGTCTGTGAAAGCCAGGGGGATGAGCGCGGGGAGGGTGGGCGTGGTTTACACTGACAGTGGAAGATACAGGCTCCCTGCAGGACTGCACAAAGTACCTCTAAGTACGGGATGACAGAGGATGTAAACTGACCATGCTAGAATGGATCGGCTGCCATGCTTTGCGTGGTCAGCTTTTAGAATCAGGAGAAGGGGGCACAGGCAGGTTCAACCAAGTAATAGAGAAGAACAGCAGCCAATAATATGAAAAAAATAAAATGGAAATTCATTACAGATACAGCGAAATGATTTTTTATTTTTTAGGTTTACAAACACTTTAATGGGATGAAGTTGAATGAAATGGTGGTAAGTAATGAAAGTAATCTTGCGTACTGTTTTGTGAATCCGCAGGTCTCTGCCCGCCGTCTCCGGTGCCCATGCTTTCTTCCGTCTCTGTTCCAGGATCTGTGCCGTCTGCACACTGAAAGAGGATTACCAAAAGACTTATTAGGTGAAAGGCAATGCAAGACTTTCCATTCACACTTCTATTGTATACAATGTGTCCCCTCCCCCATAGAAGCTTCACTCGCTCAATCAACATTGAAAACGTAGATAGGAAGGTAGATTAGATTTACTCGTTTTACACTTTTTGCTTTACATTTCTTCAGTTACTTCCTGGTATCTGGCCTAGGCAAATGATGTCCTATATCCCAGGAGTCTCAGGAGGGGAGAAGGGGGTTTTCTCAGCTAAGAACAACCTCCCGCCTGTGTTTCGTCAGATTGAGCAACCCGTCAGAATGTGTAACAGAAGTGACATTTCATCGCTGCCATCTTGCTACACCCCGCACTCCTCCACAGTAAGGATACACCGAGAAGGGGGCAAGCGGACATCTTGTTACACCCACCGGAGTTTTGCATTTTACACTTTATTTTAACAGTAAACTGAGTTTATATAAAGAATTACAATACTTAGAACTCCGTCTGACTGTTTAGATGTTGAATTTTAAAAGCAGCGGCCAACCTGCTGATCTCACAGGTTTGCTATTCAGACAGAAGTTCACTGCTTTTACAATTCAACATGTAAACATTCAATCGGAGTTCTATGTACTGTAGTTCCACTATATAAACTCCACTTACTGCTAAAATAAAGTGTAAAATGCGAAACTCCGGCGGGTGTTAGAAGAGTGTCCGCTTGCCCCCTTCTCAGTGTATCCTTACTGTGGAGAAGTGTAGGGTGTAGCAAGATGGCGACGAAACGTCACTTCCGTTACACATTCTGACGGGCCGCTTCATCTGACGAAACACCTGTAGCAAGATGGCCACGGTCAGAAATGCTAGGGGGGGGGGGGTGATTTTCAAAGTGATTTCTCAGCAAAATAAAGCATGGAGACATGGACGGGGGGGGGGGGGGGGGGGGGGGGAATTCTTTTGAATATTAAAAAATGAATTAATTCGTGTTTTTGGTTTGTGGTGTCAGATACAACGTAGTTCCGCTTTAACCACATGCTGACCGGGCTTTTTGTTGGTACTTTATGTTTACAAGTTTAAATCAGTATTTTTTGCTAGGAAATTAATTATAACCCCTGAACATACATACATATATATATATATATATATATATATATTTAGCAGAGATCCTAGGGAATAAAATAGCAATCGCTACAATTTTTAGGTCACTCAGTATTTGCGCAGCGTTTTTCAAACGCATTTTTTTCGAACAAATACATTAAAGTGTGATTGTAAGGGTTCGTTTTTTTTTTTTTTAAACAACATGCATATAATACTTACCCTGTTTACCCGAAAATAAGCCCTACCCTGCAAATAAGACCTACAAGGACTTTAACTAGGGCTTATTTGGGGGGGGTGGGGCTTATATTGCAGCCATCACCGACAATCACGCTAGGTCTTATTTTCGGGGGAAACAGGGTACCTCCACTGTGCAGCTCGTCTTGCACAGTGTGGCCCCGATCGTCCTCTTCTGGGGGTCACACAAGCGGCTCCTCACATCAGATAACACCCTAGGAGAAGTGCTCTCCCGAGGGGGTTACCTTGCTTGCGTGCTCCCAAGTCCAGCATTCGGCGTCCATAGCCGCTGAATGTATGACTCCAGCCCCGCCCCCCCGGGTCATTGGATTGATCGACAGCAGCGGGAGCCAAAGGCTGTGCTGCTATCAATCTATCCAATCAAGAGCCAAGAACCCCGGGCAGAGAGACAGCGTGTCCCTGGCAGGTCAAGTTCCAGGGCTCAGGTAAGTAAGGGGGGGGGGGGCTGGCAGGTGTTCAATTTAGAGTTATAGAGGAGATCTGGTGATAGATTATTGCTCTCGCTCTGCTAGGCGATATCTAACGTGTGGTGCGAACACCGTTTGCATTTGTATTCCCCTCTGCGTGAAGGGATGGGGGCACCTTAGATTTTTAATTTATTTATCTTTTTATAGTGTCCCTTTTTTTTTTTTAATCACTTTTATTAATTATTAAAAGGAATGTAAACATCCCTCGTAACAGAAATAAGGGACGACAGGTCCTCTTTATAGAGTGATGTGGGGTCACAAAGACCCCAAATCTCTCCTTTACCTGTAAAAAGCAAATGATCAAAAAAAAAAAAAAACACAAACAAAAATGTACTTGCAGCCTGGACCGGAAGTGATGTCATGACGTTGCTCCGATCCTCTAAGACCATAGAGGAGATCAAAGAGTATCTTCTACTCTGAGCGGCTATGGGAGCCGCACTCTCAGATCCTTACTCGGGTGTACTGGCAGAAACGGTGAGCCCGAGAAACACCAGCAAGGGGCGGATAAGCCGCTCAAAGCGCTTTCATTAGAAAGCCAGCCTCCAGGCTGCAAAAAACAACACGGGGGTTATGGATGATATCTTCAGCCATAATCCCTGTAAAGCACTTGCAAACTGCAAGAGATAGAGATTAATTTTATATATATATATATACACATACATATATATACACACACACACATACACATGCGTATCGTGGTCAGCAAGTGGTTAATATATGTATTTTATCTGATTGCCTGGAGGTGCGCACACCATAAACTGACATAGGGTGGGGGGTAATATACATACAGCAGCATCTTCTCCTTCATAGGCTTCATTGCCATCAGCGCTGCCGCCTTCACCATTGCTCTCGTCTCCGTCGCCCATTCCAGCATCGTCTTCATCATCTTCATCCTCTCCGTAGCCCTGTATGTCCTTGGATAGAAGAACACTTGAACCGTTACATACTAACAAACATGTGATATATGATGTTGAATATTTCAGACCAGCAGATGTGAATAATTTTGCTCTATTTGGGCTTTTCTGTAAACCAATAGTGGTGCTCATTATTTAACGTGACCCTGTAGCTACTGCAAACTTTTTGAATCAAGGCATGGGGGGGGGTAAATACTTTCGTGAACTCCTAAGGACCGCAGATCTCACCAAGTTGCTCGCTCTGACTGCCAATGACCTGTAATGGGTAAAGGTCAGCAGGAGGATTCAGCGAGAGGTGGGGGGAGGAGTCGGATCCCGGAGATCAATATCAGAAGTGTTTCCCAACATAATTTTTCTCAGGGTTGGGGGAGGAATACATAGAGGGTAAAATCTATGTTGCAATGACGCTTCAACCCTTCCAAATTACTGTGCAAGTAACAGAGCCGCAAACGTGCTCAAACCGCAGCCGCACATAATGGACAAACATCAAAATGAAAAGTCCAGGAAAGTGGAGTGTTGTGCTCATAAAAATATTTTTTTGTAGATCCATCAGGAGTAAAAGGTATCCCCCATGCACAAAAGGTGTTGACATGTTTCATCTCGGGCTAAAACGCGTCAACACCTTTTGTGCATGAGGGATACCTTTTGCTCCTGCTGGATCTACAAAGAGATTTTTATGAGGGCAACACACAGCACTTTCCTGGCCTTTTCATTTTAATAAAAGGGGTTGTAAAGGTTCGTGCATCCTATGCATTTAGGAGAAAAAACACCTTGCAGTCACCGCCCCCCACCCCCCCCCCCCCCCCCGTTTTACTTACCCGAGCACCGTATTTCCATCAGCGCGTCCCCGCTGTCCCTCTTCACAAGTTCCTGGCTCTTGATTTGATAGATTGATAGCAGCGCAGCCATTGGCTCCGGCCGCTGTCAATCAAATCCAATAATGCGATCCCCGGGGGGCAGGGCCGAGCCCTGCATTCGGCCTCATGGCAACACCCCCCCCCCCCCCGGGTGAGCGCTTCTCCAAGGGGGTTATCTAATGCGGGGAGGAGCCGCAAGAGCCGCCAAGGGACCCCAGAAGAGGATGTTCAGGGCCGCTCTGTGCAAAACGAGCTGCACAGTGGAGGTAAGTATGATATGTTTGTTATTTAAAAAAAAAAAAAAAATAACGATCCTTTAGTATCACCTTAATGTTTGTCCATTATGTGCGGCTGCGGTCTGAGCACGTGTGCGGCTTTTTTACTTGCACAGTAATTTGGAAGGGTTGTAGCGTCATTGAAACGTAGATTTTACCCTCTTCTCTTCCCCCAACCCTGAGAAATATTCTGCAGGGAAGCATACTTCTAATCTTAAACTTCCGAATCCTCCTGCTGACCTTCACCCAATACAGGACATTGGTGGCCAGGGGGAGCAACTCGTGAGATCTGCGGCCTTTAGGATTAGAAGAGTTCAGTGGTGCAGGCAGCAGGAAATACGTGTGGAGGGGGGGGGGGGTGATGTGTGGAGGGGGGGGGGGGGAGGGGGGAAGGGGGGAAGGGGTTGGGGGTGATGTGCATTAGGAAAATGCTGTAGTCCCAGGCAGGAACGAGCACACAAGGGTGGCTACAGCAGAGCTCCACACCACTGTGCAAGGCAACGCAGACACTTAAAAACAGGAAATCTGGGCCAGCAAACATAAGGAAGGGCAAACTTTAAGGCTGGGTTCACACTGCCGGCGGATGCGGCTCGCAGTAGGGGGTCCGGTGCGGCCCCGTTCGCCGTTTCAGGGACAAATCAGGGCAGAAATTTTTGCCTGAATTCGGTCCTAAAACAGAGACCAAGGCACACAGGACTCCTGTGCAAGCCGCTCCGCCCCGGAGATATGTGAACCGGCTCAATAGAGAGCCGGAAACAATCTCCTGTCATGCGAATTGGATGCGGGGAAACCTTCATCCAATTGCACTAGTGTGACCCAAGCCTTAAAGCAGCAGAAAAAGTAAATGCTGAGCTCATCTGATGTAATTGCGATCGACATTTTAGATTTTATTTACACTTTAACCTTTCCACGCCACTGAAAAAGGGCGCTGTATTCCTTCCCTACACTTGGGCAATGTTTATAAACTGATACATCTCTAAACCGCCATTACCTCCTGATCGCCTTCATTTTCCTCCTCCTCTTCCTCATCGCTGTCTATAACGATCACATTCTCGTTCTTCGTCTGGGTGGATTGCACGCTTTGGGACTGATCCGAAGACTGAGCGGCGATCTCCCCGAGTGACTGGGAGGTCTCTTCATTATCGGGAATTTGTTGAAAGTCCAAAGTTCCAAACTAAGAAGAAAAAAAGACAAATTCTAAAACACGAACCTCCATTCAAAAAGTACATCACTAATATCTATCAGCTGCAGAAATTTGGTTTCACTGAACTCCGGCAGTATTGTAAGTTCCCAATAATTCATCTAATATCTGCCGCAACATTCTGATTTCAGCTACAAGGAAGGGCAAAATGAAGGGAGACAAAAACATTCCAAAGAAAACGCACACAATGTTTATTTTTAACAAAAGAATTTGAATAAATTAAATATTTAAATAAATTTACCTGTGAAAGCGCATCTTGAGATTCTTGGTCATAAGTGTGAGACTCCGGTTCAGTGATTTCTTCCGTTAATACTTCCTCCTTCATTAAAGATAATAAAAAATGTATAAAATGTATCACGTAATCAATTAGGAAAGGCCCGTTAGACAGGAACATGTACTGGAAATGGAGAAATAAAAAATGTTTCATATCCTCGCAAAAAATCGGGCAATTGCCCAGCAGTTGGTATAAAGTGGCCCCAGACAGTATGCCATCAAAAATAAGTATAATTAATTGGACATAAGGTTATTGAAAAACAGGAGGACAAAAATAATAAATTCAAAACCTCCACCACAAATAACAATGTTGCTATAAATGAATTAAACATTGAACACATATAGAGCCTGTATAATATACCGTTTTGATGGTATTACGTATATACTCGAGTATAAACCGAGTTTTTCAGCACATTTTTTTGTGCTGAAAATGCCCCCCCCCCCCCCCCCCCCCTCGGCTTATACTCGAGTCAAGCAGCAGAGAATGACATTTTTTCCGAACCGAATTTGGGTCCCTGTATCTAGAGGCCACTTGGGGCTAGGAACCCCAAATTTGGTGTGCAAAGCCAGTGGAACTATCACAACATATCCAAAGCTGGGGTTCCTAGCACCGAGTGGTTCCGAGATACGGGGCCCCAAACTCGGTTTGGAAAATGTCATTCTCTGCTGCAGAAAAATTAGAGTTACGTACCGGTAACGTCTTTTCCAGTAGTCTTTCAGGACAGCCACCATGAGAGATAGTCTCCTCCTCTTCCTCTCAGGAAACACTGCGCCAGCCCATAAATTCTCACTTCCCCCTGCCAGACCTCAGTATATTCCGAGATTACCTCCGGTCAGCTGGGGAGACACAAGAACACATTAATAACATACTATTCCATATCATTATCATGCTGCGTTCTGGTCTTTTGTAAGACCCCCCCCAAAAATTTCGGGTGGGTAACTAGGGCTGTCCTGAAAGACTACTGGAAAAGACGTTACCGGTACGTAACTCTAATTTTCCCCTTTCGTCTTTCAGGACAGCCACCATGAGAGGATAAACGAGCACTTACCAGTTTAGGGTGGGACTACCGCTTGCAATACCTTTCGCCCAAAGGCTTGCTCACTAGCCGACACCAGGTCCACTCTGTAGTGCTTTACAAAAGTGGAGTAGCTGGACCATGTTGCAGCCCTGCATATTTGCTCTGGCGTTGCTCCAGCCCTTTCTGCCTGCGAAGCTGCCATAGCTCTAGTAGAGTGTGCTCTTATACCCATTGGGATTTCTTTCCCTGCCAATGTATAGGCCTGGCCAATGGCTACTCTGAGCCATCTGGCAATAGTGCGTCGAGACGCTTTGCATCCTTTTCTGCCCCAGAAAACAAAACAAATAAAGAGTCTGACTTTCTAAACATCTTGGTCAGCTCTAGGTATCTAAGGATACATCTCCTTACATCCAAAGAATGAAATTTTAATTCCCTTTCCCCCGAGGGGTTGGGACAAAATGAGGGTAAAACTACCTCCTGACTTCTGTGGAAACCAGAAGCAACCTTAGGTAAAAATGCTGGATCGGTCTTAAAGATGATCCGATCTGGAAAAATAACGCAAAAAGGAGGTCTAACAGATAAGGCCTCAATCTCGCTGACTCTCCTGGCAGTTGTCACTGCTACCAAAAAAACTGTTTTTAGCGTAAGATCCTTTAGTAGACATTCCTCTAAAGGTTCAAAGGGGATTCCCGTCAGGCCCTGCAAAACTAACGATAGGTCCCACTTGGGAAAGGGAGGACCTTGAACCGGTCTTTGTCTAGACAGAGCCTTAAAGAATCTGACCACCCAGGGGTTGGTGGCCAGATGTTTCTCTAAATAAGTACTAAGTGCTGACACCTGACCTTTAAGGGTACTTATGGATAAACCCTTGTCTGCCCCGCACTGAAGGAATTCCAACACAGCTGTGGGACTATGTACCGCAAGGGAGCCTTCTGCACACCATTTATTGAAACGTACCCAGATTTTTTTATATATCTGGCGTGTTTCCTTCTTCCTGCTATTGAGGAGGGTGGAGATTAATTTCTCAGAAAAACCCCTAGCTCTCAGCATGCCCTCCTCAGTAGCCAGGCCGCTAACTGCCATTGGTGAACCTGTGGACAGAGGACTGGGCCCTGTGAGAGGAGATCCTCTCGAGGTGGCAGGAATAAGGGAGGTTCGACCGCTAGCTGCTTGAGTATTGAGAACCAAGCCCTCTTTGGCCAATGTGGTGCTACCAGAATCAGGGACGTGTTTTCCATCTGAAACTTCCTGAGAACTGCTGGTAATAACGCTGGGGGCGGGAAGGCATAGCAGATTCTGAAATGCCAGTCCTGGATCAATGCGTCGACCCCTCGTGCTCCCTCCCCTCTGTTTAGGGAGAAAAAACAAGGGGTTTTCGCGTTGTTTCTTGACGCGAACAGATCTACCTCTGGAGGACCCCACTTCTCTGAGATGAGATTGAAAACCTCCTGGTTGAGGATCCAGTCGCCCTCTCTCAGCCTGGTTCGGCTGAGAAAGTCTGCTATCACATTCTTTTCTCCTCTCAGGTAGACTGCTGAGAGTGAGAGAGTGTGAGTCTCGGCCCAGCTCAGAATGTCTGATGCCAATGCCAGCAGTACTCCGCTCTTTGTGCCTCCCTGCTTGTTCACATAAGCTACGGCGGACGAGTTGTCCGACTGCACCTGTACATGGTGGCCCTGTAGCTCCTTTTTGAAGAACCTGAGTGCTAGCCCGATTGCCTTCAGCTCCTTCCAATTGGACGACCTTCTGAGTTCGTTTCCCTCCCAGGTGTCCTGTGCTACAAGGGAACCCAGGTGCGCCCCCCAACCTCTGCCGCTTGCGTCTGTGGTTACCACCTGAGAGACTGGGATGAACCACAGACGACCCTGCGACAAGTTTGAGACCCTCCTCCACCACCAGAGGGATCTCTTTACTTGGGATGGGACCTGAACCAAGGCATCCAGACTTCTCTGGCTGTGATCCCACACCCTTAGGACAAAGGACTGTAAGGGACGAAAGTGCAGACCTGCCCATTGCACTGCTGGGAGGGTCGCGGTCAAAAGACCCAGGGCCGACATCAGAACTCTTATAGAGACCCGACTGCTGCACTGGAGACCAGCCACTGCCCTGTCCAGCTTTAGTATTTTTTCTCTTGGAAGAAACACTCTCAGAAGTGTTGAGTCCAACTGGTAGCCCAAGTAGGTAATGCGCTGGGAGGGAATCAAACTGGATTTCTCCAAGTTCATTAGCCACCCTAGACCTGTAAGAACTCTTCTTGTAAGCTCTAGATCCCTGACTAACTGCAGTGGACACGCTGCAAACAGGAGCAGGTCGTCCAGGTATGCTATCACTGATATTCCCTGGAGCCGAAGAAAGGCCATCACCTCCGCCAAGACTTTGGTGAAGATGCGGGGCGAGGAGGATAGCCCGAAAGGCAGCGCCTGAAACTGTAGATGTACCGATGTTCCACCTAGATCTACCGCTAGCCGGAGAAACCTCTGTGAGGCTTCTGCTATGGGAACGTGTAGATACGCGTCCTTTAGGTCCAGGGATACCATAAAGCAGTTGCGGGGCAACAGTGTTCTCACCGTGAAAATTGTTTCCATACGGAATCTCCTGTATGTCACTGACTTGTTCAGGGGCTTTAGATTCAGAATCAGTCTGAATTTCCCTGTGGGTTTCTTCACTACAAAGATGTGTGAATAAAACCCCTCTCCCTCCTCGGCTTTTGGAACTTTTAGAACCACATTCTGATCTACCAGATCTCTTAATGCTTCCAACAGAGCCTCGGCTTTTGCCGTACACCTGGGTAGGTGCGTGACCAAAAATCTCCGAGGAGGAAGATTCGTGAAATCGATATGGTACCCCCTTCTTATAATCCCTAGGATAAAGCGATTGGGGGATATTGCCTCCCACTGTGGGAGGAAGGCCCCCAATCTTCCCCCCACCATGGTTGGGGAGTCATTGACTTTTACGGGGCTGTTCAGGAGGGCGAAAAATCGCCCCTCCTCTGCCCTTGCCTTTCTGACCCCAGAACTTCCTTTGCCCTTCCGGCTTTGGAGTCTCTTTACGCTTTTGCGGACGAAACCCCTTCTTTGTAGGTGCAGGGGTTTTCCGCTTAACCGGGAAGGATTTCTTCCTGTCTGCTGTGCGGTCTAAGACGGTCTCTAAGCCTGGGCCAAAGAGAAGGTCTCCCGTTAACGGTATGCCGCACAATTTGACTTTAGAGGCGCTATCGCCCGGCCAGGTTTTTAGCCAGAGGGCTCTCCTGGCCGAATTGGCCAGAGCCGCTGATCTGGCCGTCATACGTACTGACTCTGCCGAGGCATCAGCTATGTAGGCGATACCCCGCAGAATCGTAGGGAAGGAAGACAGAATGGTTTCTTTTGCCGTTCCAGCCTCAATATGCTCTTGAATCTTAGAGAGCCAGTGCTCCAGATTGCGAGCCACTACTGTGACAGCCAACTCAGGTTTCAAGTTACCAATTGTTGAATCCCACGTCTTTTTAAGGAGAGAGTCTATTCTCTTATCCATGACATCCACCAGGGCCCCCATGTCCTCAAAAGCCAGGTCAGTGTGTCTGGAAACCTGGGAGAAAGCAGCATCTAACTTGGGATTTTTATTCCAGATAGATGTAGGATCATCCGAAAACGGAAATCTCCTCTTTAAGGATCTAGAAAAAAAGGATTTCCTTTCGGGATCCTGCCACTCCTTTTTGATAGTTTCAACCAGTACTTCATGAACTGGAAAAACCTTTCTCTTTTGTTCCCCCAAGCCTCTGTACATCTGGTCATGAAGGGTCAGGGGTTTCCTGTCCTCCTGAATACCGAGGGTTGTATAAATAGCCCCTAAGAGGTCCTCTACCTCCTCTAGGGATAATTTATATCTGGAGGATCTCCTGGACTCCCCGTCCTGGTCCTCCCCCTCTGAACCATCCTGGGAATCGGAGGAGGAACTATCTGGCTGTCTTAGTTCCACTCCGGAAGGCCCTGGAGCTTCCTCTGCCCTAACTGAAGTTGCAGGTTGGGCAGGAGCAGAGACCTGCGCCTGAGGCGGGGTTGTATCCTGGGGAGCTGGACTAATGGGAGGTTGAAACCTTTCAAATAAGGCTTTAAATGAAGAAAAGGTGGACGAGAGCTCTTTAACTGAGGCTGCAAGTCCTGACTCCTGTTCAGAGTCCCTCTCCTTAACAAGGGAGTCTATGCACTCCCTACACAAGACCTTTGTCCATGCCTCCCCTAATGTGTCCCTGCAAGAGGCACACCTCCTCTTAGAGCTATGGGTAGACTTAGATTTTTCTGTAGCTTTCTGAAATACAAGAAAGGAAAAACAAACATTTTTGTCACTTTTTTTTTTTTTTTTTCTAAAAAACAAGGATACAACCCTGGGAGTGCACTAGACCCTCCTTCATCTATGGGGATCTGAGCCTCCCTCCCCTGACCACCCAGGGTATCTGCCCCCCCATGACAGGAACCATACATGGAGGGACAATCCTAGGTAAAGAGTACTTTTCCCCAAGGCACTCTTACCTTAGGAAGGCTGGAGGTAGTGTCCGTTGGTTGAGCATCCGCTTCCGACATGACTTGCAGGTGGTTGCTACTACCGAGTCCAACGCTGCCTGTGCGCGTCCCAGACTCGTCTCCAGCCTGTGCCTGGCTTCCCTATCAGCCCTGCGACCCGGAACCGGAAGCCGCGGGTCAAAGGCAAGCCCCCGCCCTTCCGCCGGAAATGACGTCGCCCGTCGTCCGGCCCGCCTAGTTCCAAAAAGAGAGCGGCCTGTAAAGTATACAGGAAGGGCGGACGCCAGCCTGCTGCAGCCCTGTGACCGCGATAGGGAACCCCCACAGCCTGAAGCTGCGCTCAGCAAGGAAGTGGTGGCCACCGAATCGAGGGGTAAGTCCCCCCCCATGCCCATAAGAAGCCCCTGCTCCCATTTACAGGCTCAAAAAAAAACAAATAACAGCCACAGTCCCCTGACTGAAAAGCCTGGTTCCTTGCACAGTGTCTCCCCACCGGAGGAAACACTAATACTGAGGTCTGGCAGGGGGAAGTGAGAATTTATGGGCTGGCGCAGTGTTTCCTGAGAGGAAGAGGAGGAGACTATCTCTCATGGTGGCTGTCCTGAAAGACGAAAGGGGAAAATGTTTCCGAACCGACTTTGGGGTCCCGTATCTCGGGGCCACTTGGTGCTAGGAACCCCAGCTTTGGATATGTTGTAGTGATAGTTCCACTGGGTTTGCACCAATTGGCCCTGAGATACGGGGCCCCAAAGTCGGTCAACTGTGCCCATCTGCAGCAATGTCATTTCAGGACCATTTGGGTCCAGAGACCCAAATTTTGGCTGCAGCTAGGGGGGCATCTAGGAACCCTTAACTACAAAGTTTGAAGTTTGGGGGACCTATGGCGACAAATGGGCACAGTGAGGCTGCAAATGGGCATTGTTGACCCTCTTTTCCACTTACAGTAGCTGTGCATTTCTCACCCTCGTCTTATACTCGAGTCAATAAGTTTTCCCATTTTTTGGGCCTCGGCTTATATTCGGGTCGGCTTATACTCGAGTATATACGGTAATATCGATATTCTGTAAATTATATTGATGAGGAAAATTCCAAGAAAATCCATTCAGTTCTCGTGTAAAAACTCAAAAATCGAATAATAAAATATCAAAATATTACAAGAACAATATCAAAATGTAGAATGTAAAAACAACTTCAATAACGTAAGATGAAGATTGAATCAGATGTGTGTCTTTGTAGCTGTGGCAGCTCCCTGCAATGTCTGCCTGAATCAGTCTGCCCAATTGTCCTTCTGTTCTTGGCTTTTACTCTTAAAATATGACCCCCACTTTAGCTTTAAAAAGGGGCTGGTTTAAGGTTCTCATAGGTCTTGCAGTTCTACAGAAAACTGCGGGCTTTAACCCCCTCACGTAATGGTGGGAGTTGCTCAGTCTCTATGCATTGACATTCCTGAGGAGTGGGGCAAGAACAATGTGTGAAAGTATTTTCGGTATAGGATAGAACTTCAACATCTAAAATCAGAGGCTTGCGTGTTTGGTTTGGTCACATGGTGGTGGCACTTCCATGGAGATCAGTTACTACACTGGATGGTGGAATGTCATATTTAACCACTTTGCTGACCGTCTCACGCACATTTACGTCGGCAAAGTGGTTTGCTAGCGCAAAACAACGTACCCGTACATCGGCCCCTTTAAGAGCCAAAGCAGGCGCGCAGTCGCCACCGGCAACCCACGATCGCGGATTTGCCACCTTAATGACCAGGCCATTTTTTGCGATACGGCACTGCGTCGCTTTAACTGACAATTGCGCGATCGTGCGACGCTGTACCCAAACAAAATTGATGTCTTTTTTCTTCCCCACAAATAGAGTTTTCTTTTGGTGGGATTTGATCACCTCTGCAGTTTTTAGCTTTTGCGATATAAACAAAAAAGCCGACAATTTAGAAAAAAAATGTTTACTTTCTGCTATAATACATATCCAAAAAAAAAAAAAATAAAAAAAAAAAATCCCTCATCAGTTTAGTCCGATATATATTCTACGTTTTTTTGAAAAAAATTAAAAAAAAAAAATCTGAATAAGCGTATATTGATCGATTTGTGCATAAAGTTATCGCATCTACAAAATAGGGGATTTATGGCATTTTTATTATTATTTTTTATTTTTTTTACTAGTAATGGCGATGATCAGCGATCAGCGACTGTGACATTGCGGCAGACAGATCGGACACTTTTGATACTTTTTTTGGGACCAGTGACATTTAAACAGCGATCAGAGCTAAAAATAGCCACCAATTACTGTATAAATGTCACTGGCAAAGAAGGGGTCAACACTAGGGGGCGATCAAGGGGTTAAGTGTTCCCTAGGGAGGCGTTTCTAACTGGGGGGGACAACTGACTGGAGGGGGAGCAAGATTGCTGTTCCTGAGCCCTAGAAACAGCAGATTTGTCTCTACTTCTCTGGGATCTGTGTTTACATTGACAGGTCCCCGTTCTGGCTCTCTCAGAACCGATCGTGGGTCACCGAGCGCTTCTCCTAGGGCGTTATCTGATGTGAGGAGGAGCCGCGAGAGCTGCCGGGGGACCCCAGAAGAGGAGGATCTGGGGCCACTCTCTGCAAAAACGAGCTGCACAGTGGAGGCAAGTATTATAAAAAAACTATTTTTTACAATCACTTTAACCACTTGACAACTGGGCACTTAAACCCCCCTCGTGACCAGACCAATTTTCAGCTTTCAGCGTTGTCACACTTTGAATGACAATTACTCAGTCATGTAATACTGTACCCAAATGAATTTTTTGTCCTTTTTTTCATACAAATAGAGCTTTCTTTTGGTGGTATTTGATCACCTCTGGGTTTTTTATTTTTTGCGCTATAAATGAAAAAAGACCGAAAATTTTGAAAAAGAAACGCATTTTTCTTTGTTTCTGTGATAAAATTTTGCAAATTATTAATTTTTCTTCATAAATTTTGGCCACAATTTATACTGCTACATCTCTTTGGTAAAAATAACCCAAATTAGTGGATATTATTGGTCTTTGTGAAAGTTAGAGAGTCTACAAGTTATGGTGCAAATCATAAAAAATTGATCACATCTGAAGTACTGAGGCCTATCTCATTTCTTGAGGCAACAAGTCAGGAAAGTACAAATGCCCCCCAAATTACCCCTTTTTTGAAAGTAGACATTCCAAGGTATTTAGTAAGATGCAGGGTGAGGTTTTTGATGTTGTCATTTTTTCCCACAATTCTTTGCAAAGTGAAGATTTTTTTTTTTTTTTCCCACAAAATTGTCATTGTCATAGGTTATTTCTCTCACATGGCATGTATATACCACAAATAATACCCCAAAATACATTCTGCTACTCCTCCTGAGTATTACGATACCACATGTGTGAGACTTTTTCACAGCCTGGCCACATAGAGAGGCCCAACATGCAGGGAGTACCTTCATGTGTTCTAGGAGCATAAATTACACATCTAACTTGTTGACTACCTATTACACTTTTGAAGGCCTTGGAGAACCAGGACAATGACATGTGACACTGAGGTGGCACTGATGACAAATGGCACTGATACGTGGCACTGACACTGATGTGGCACTGATGACAGATGGCACTAATACATGGCACTGATGACAGATGGCACTAATACATGGCACTGACAGATGGCACTAATACATGGCACTGACAGATGGCACTAATACATGGCACTGACAGATGGCACTAATACATGGCACTGACAGATGGCACTAATACATGGCACTGACAGATGGCACTAATACATGGCACTGACAGATGGCACTAATACATGGCACTGACAGATGGCACTAATACATGGCACTGACAGATGGCACTAATACATGGCACTGACAGATGGCACTAATACATGGCACTGACAGATGGCACTAATACATGGCACTGACAGATGGCACTAATACGTGGCACTGATGACAGATGGCACTAATACATGGCACTGACAGATGGCACTAATACATGGCACTAATACATGGCACTGACAGATGGCACTAATACATGGCACTGACAGATGGCACTGACACGTGACACTGACAGATGGCACTAATATGTGGCACCGATGACACGTGGCGCTGATGACAAATGGCACTGATGACAAATGGCACTGATATGTGGCACTGATGACAGATGGCACTGATGACACGTGATATTGATGACACATGGCACTATGTGGCACTGGGGACAGATGGCAGGGACATGACAGCAGGGACAGATGACAGTGCTGACACTTTTTTCTTTTTTTTTCTGTTTACTTACCGCCGCAGCGGTTCGCTCTCCCTCCTCACATGCAGTCTCTGTGTGAGGAGGGAGAGCCGGCGATGAGAGAGGATCTCATATGTTTACATATGAGATCCTCTCTCATTGGCAGAGCGATCGCACTGTAAACGGTCGCTGTCATTGGCCGTTTACTGCAATCTGTGACTGGCTGTGTCCGAGGGACACGGCCAGCACAAAACCTCCCCGAAGCACGCCCGCGGGAGCGCGCAACGCGGAAGTAAACTGGAGGACGTCCAGGGACGCCCTCCCGGCAATTGGAGTCCGCGCTGTAGCCGTCTTTCGGCTATAGCGCGGACACCTAGTGGTTAAGGAACGTGGTATCACAAATTGTGTACAAGCAGCTGTATTTGTATCGGTTCAGCCTCTGTGTGGGGTTTTTATACATTTATAAAACATTTACAAAATATTTTTATTGGCTTACCACCGGCTCTACTCTTTGCACACCCCTCTGTTTTTTACTGGCGGGCACATCTGACTCCTCCCCTGTATGCTCTGTGATTTCCGCAGAACCCTCTTCCTCCTCACGCTGGCGTTTTTGGATTGAAGAACTCGGGGTCGCTGAAACTGAATACATATTATGACTTACAACATCCGTATGTGAAACAACATTACCCACCGAAGGGACCATTACCCCTCCGATGCAGAATATAGAATGTCTGCAAAGCACATCCACGGACCCCGGATACTAAATGTTATCTGTGCAACTTTCATCCTCCCAAGCTGGTGTTAAAATCAACTTTGTTGTTGGCAACCTTGGGGGAGCATTACCCCCCCACATGCCCGAGTCACGTGAGCGTGCTTGGGTTGGCAGATGCCCAATCGGCCCAGGCACTGTCATAAGAGGAGCAGGCGTTGCGCTTTACTGCAGCCGATGTGCCGGGTATTCTCACCAGTGTGAGGGAGCGCGTGTATAAAAGGGTTGGAGGGAAGTCCTTTGCAGAGACATTGTCCCATTACCCTGCATGGGAGGCGACGATCTTTAAAAGAAAAAAAAACAACTTACATGTGGCAAATAATGAAGAAGAAGTGCTTGGCCTTTCTACTGGGGAGCTCTGGACCACTTCTACCACCGTGACCTCCTGACTGCAGGGCTCTATGGTGGCATGAGACTGTTGAGTAGGCTGGACAAACGCCGTCTGCTGCTGAACAGATGGGACAGGTTGTGGCAGCGAGGACTGGACATTCGGGCTGGTCGAACGAACGGATCCGCTGGCACTTCCAAACACTGGGACATGCTCCAACATGCCTTCCGACTGCATTGCTAAATAATAAAAAAAAAATAATAACCTTCAATACACTGTAAAAAACGTCAAACCAAAGCTATAAAAACAAGTGCATCTGGAAAGTATACACAGCGCTTCACTTTTTCCACATTTTGTTATGTTACAGCCTTATTCCAAAATGGAATTTTATTATTTTCATCAAAATTCTACAAACAATCCCCCATAATGACAACGTGAGAGAAGTTTGTTTGAAATCTTTGCAAATGTATTAAAAAAAAAAAAAAAAAAAAATTATATATAGATATACACACACACACACACACACACACACACACACACACATCACAGGCTCCTCCCCATGTACACAAGCATCACAGGCTCCTCCCCATGTACACAAGCATCACAGGCTCCTCCCCATGTACACAAGCATCACAGGCTCCTCCCCATGTACACAAGCATCACAGGCTCCTCTCCATGTACACAAGTATCACAGGCTCCTCCCCATGTACACAAGCATCACAGGCTCCTCCCCATGTACACATGCATCACAGGCTCCTCCCCATGTACACAAGCATCACAGGCTCCTCTCCATGTACACAAGTATCACAGGCTCCTCCCCATGTACACAAGCATCACAGGCTCCTCCCCATGTACACAAGCATCACAGGCTCCTCCCCATGTACACAAGCGTCACAGGCTCCTCCCCATGTACACAAGCGTCACAGGCTCCTCCCCATGTACACAAGCGTCACAGGCTCCTCCCCATGTACACAAGCGTCACAGGCTCCTCCCCATGTACACAAGCGTCACAGGCTCCTCCCCATGTACACAAGCGTCACAGGCTCCTCCCCATGTACACAAGCGTCACAGGCTCCTCCCCATGTACACAAGAATCACTGGCTCCTGGTAGGGAGGAATGTACCGACAGTCACACATGGTGGTGGTGGTGGGGGGGATGGGATGTCCCGACAGTCACACATGGTGGTGGTGGTGGGGGGGATGGGATGTCCCGACAGTCACACATGGTGGTGGTGGTGGGGGGGGATGTATCTGACAGTCACACATGGTGGTGGTGGGGGGGATGTATCGGACAGTCACACATGGTGGTGGTGGTGGGGGGGATGGGATGTCCCGACAGTCACACATGGTGGTGGTGGTGGGGGGGATGGGATGTCCCGACAGTCACACATGGTGGTGGTGGGGGGGGGATGTATCGGACAGTCACACATGGTGGTGGTGGTGGTGGGGGGATGGTCTGGGGCTGGATGACTTGCCATTATTGATGGAACCATGAATTCTGCACTCTACCAGAAAATCCTTAAGAAGAATGTCCGGCCATCAGATCCTGACCTCAAGCTCACTTGTGTTATGCAGCAGGACAAGGATCCGAAAACGCACCAGCAAGTCCACCTCCAAATGGTTAATTGGAAAAACAAAGTGAAGGTTTTGGGGTGGCCTACTCAAAGCTCGGACTTAAATCCCATTGAGATGCTGTGACATGACCTTACACAGGCCGTTCATGCTGGAAAACCCTCCAATGTGGCTGAATGAAAACAATTCTGCAAAGAAGAGTGGGCCAAAATCCCTCCACAGCGATGTGAAAGACTCATTGCCAGTTATCGCAAACGCTTGATTGCAGTGGTTACTGCCAAGGGTGGCCCAACCAGTTATTAGGTATAGGGGGGCAATTACGTTTTCACATAGGGCCAGGCAGGTTTGGACAACTTTTTACCCTAAACATATGAAATCATCATTTAATGGCTGCATTTTGTATTTCCTTGAGTTATCTCTGTGTAATATTAACATTTGTTTGATCTGAGTCATTTAAGTGTGACAAATAAGCAAAAAATAAATAAAATGGGGGGGGGGGGGCACTTTTTCCTAGCACTCTGTAAACTACTAAAAAAACAAAAAAAAACAAAACAAAAAAAAACAAAAAACAAAACCACTTGCCTTCTTGGGTTTCCGCCTGAGTTGTTGGCATGACGGTGGCGGTTGGGGTGGTAGTAGGAGTAGACGTGACAGCGGGAGTGACCATGGGGCGAATACTGGCCCTTGGCGGTCTAGACGTTGCAGGCACTTTGCTGGGGGTCGCAACCACTGGCGTGGGCTTAATGTTCGCAGTTGGCGGATCTGACGTACTTGCACTATAAATGAAAAACAGATGAAATGTTATCCATGTGATCATTTTGTTTTGTCTAATTTTTGTTGTGTCTCTTCCCATTTCTGATCGATTTTTTTTTTTTATGCCGGTATTTAACCTGAGTGGGTTACATTTTTCAGGCACTAAAGGGCTAAAAATACCGCCTGTAAAGCGCTTGAAAAATGCCTCCCCTGCAGCCCCAGTGGGGAAGCCCGAGGACTATCACACCGGGGCGGTGTGCTTGCAGGATGTTAGAAAAAGCCCGGCAAGCCGCATCTTTAGGGTGCCGTATAAACCGCTCCTCCACCACCCCTGTCAATTGGAATGTATGGGCAGTGCCGCCGAAGCACCTGCAAAGCGCTTCGGCAGTGGCTCTTTTCACCCTTTCTTTGGCCGCTAGCGGGGGACTAAAAGCGCCCCCTGCTAGCGGCCGACAAGCAGCGCTAAAACGATGGTAAAGCGCCACTAAAACTAGTGACGCTTCACCGCTGGTACAGCGAAAAGGGTCTAACCTGTAAACATTTTTAAAGTGTCGCCAATGGAGATTTAAGTACCATAGTTTGACGCCATTTCACAGGTGTACGCAATTTTAAAGCGTGACATGTTTGGTATCTTTTTACGCGGCGTACCTGTCAAATTTTACAAAAAAAATTGGGGTATATATTGTGTTTTTTTAAAATGTATTAAAGTGTATTTTTTTCCCCCCAAAAATCCCGCTTGAAAAAGCGCTGCACAAATACAGTGCTACATAAAAATTTGCAACAATCGTCATTTTATTCTCTACTAAAATAAAAAAATTATATACACACACACACACATATATATATATACACATATATACATACACATATATATATATATATATATATATATATATATATATATATATATATATATATATATATATATAGCGAGTGGTTAAAGGCCAATATTGTCCTTAACCACTAAGCCACCGTCATATGACGGCTGGACGAGGCTTCTGTTATTCTGGGAGGACGTCATATGACGTCCTCGCCCTCCCGAGCCACTAGGGGGCGAGCGCGGCGTCGCCGGGCACCCGCGATTGCCGGGTAACAGAGCAGGAGCGTGGATCTGTGCATGTAAACACAGATCCACATCCTGTCAGAGAGGAGAGGTGACTGATGGCGTGTCCCTTGTACATAGGGACAGCGATCGGTCACCTCCCCCAGTCAGTCCCCTCCCCCCACAGTTAGAATCACCTCCTTAGGTAATACATTAACCCCTCGAGCGCCCCCTAGTGTTAACCCCTTCCCTGACAGTCACATTTACACAGTAATCAATGCAATTTTATAGCATTGATCGCTGTATAAATGTGAATGGTCCCAAAAATGTGTCAAAAGTGTCCGATGTGTCCGCCGCAATATTGCAGTCACAATAAAAATTGCAGATCGCCGCCATTACTAGTAAAAAATAAATAAATAATAAAAATGCTATAAATCTATCCCGTATTTTGTAGACGCTATAACTTTTGCGCAAACCAATCAATATACGCTTATCGCAATTTTTTTTCCCCAAAAATATGTAGAAGAATACGTATCGGCCTAAACTGAGGAAAAAATTTGTTAAAAAAAAAAAAAA
This sequence comes from Aquarana catesbeiana, assembly GCF_042186555.1. Lineage (NCBI taxonomy): Eukaryota > Metazoa > Chordata > Amphibia > Anura > Ranidae > Aquarana > Aquarana catesbeiana. The sequence continues at coordinate 345,512,639 of NC_133330.1, forward strand.
AAATTGGATATTTATTATAGCAAAAAGTAAAAAATATTGTGTTTTTTCAAAATTGTCGCTCTTCTTTTGTTTATAGCGCAAGAAATAAAAACTGCAGAGGTGATCAAATACCACCAAAAGAAAGCTCTATTTGTGGGAAAAAAATGATAAAAATTTAATTAAGGTGCAGTGTAACACGACCGCGCAATTGTCATTCAAACTGCGACAGCGCTGAAAACTGAAAAATGGCTTGGGCAGGAAGGGGGTGTACGTGCCCTGTATTGAGGTGGCTAAAGGGAAGTTCCAACCTTCCTAAAAAAAAAAAAAGGGGATACAATGTACAATTTTGCAGGAAATCAGTGTCTGGAGGACACATAGACAAGACATTATCGCCGGCACTTACATTCCTCTTTCCCCGGGAGCTGCCGATGGCTTTACAGTAATCTGCCGCTGTTCCTGGACCTGAAAAGAAAATCGGATTTTACTGAATGTCATGAAAAACCTAAAAAAATAAAAAAAACCCTGAAAACACACAAACCAAATGAGAAATATTTTACTTTTGATGGTTCCTGATTCTCGTCCCTTTGCTCCTGATGTCGCTCTTGCTGCTCACGCATCTCGCGCTCCAGGCGACAGATACGTCCTTCATACTGCGATTTCAAGGCGCTCATGCGAACTTCCAGCTCCTCCCTCTGCTGATCGAGAGCCGTAATTTTCTGTTTCAACTCTTCATTTTCACTTGTAAGTTGTTCCTTCAGATCTTCATAAGAGGAAACATTTACCAAACATGAATATCCTTCAAACATTAAAGGCTTCGTCTAATTCTTAGACTCCGGGGTCAGTTCACAAACGTTTTCATTTGCATAAATGAATTGTGTGCAGCAAAAAATAAAATTACGATTATGCGGTATTTACGGCAAAACTAAAAATGTGGCGGTAAAAGATCTCCAAGAAAAAAAAAAATACCATGGGGTAAGCTCTTAAAGTGTTACTAAACCCACAACAGTAAAATCAATTTGTATCTGCAGAATAGCATGTTATAGTCGCTGTGGAACTTTAGGGGTTAATCCTCCGCATTGTATAAAAAGGCTGTTTAATCAGCTGTGCACAGCTCCTCCCCCTCCTGCCACAGCTCCTCCCCCTCCTGCAATGTCTACCTTGGAAAGAACAGGCAAGGTAGCCAGCCTCACCTTGCACATGCTCAGTTGTGTCTTTTATGCTGGAGAAAACAGTTACTTGTTCTCAGAGATAGCGCCAGGTCACATGATATGGGCATCACACATGCGGGCGTGTATACAGGCTCCACCCCCTGAACTCTCAACTCTGAAGAAACTGTGCAGTTTATCATATAACTGCGGTATACAGATCATCCAAAAAAGGTACATAGTGGTATATTTTTAATGTATCTTTTTAGGAACAGCGTGGGTGTCTCCCCCCCCCCCCCCAATAACTGGTTGCCAAGGAGCAGGCAGGCAAGCCAGCCGCCCCGTCCATAACAGATGATTCATCAGCTGTCAGCGGGTGGGTGTCATTTACACAGGCTTCGGACAGGCTTCATTAAAGCTCTCTGAACGCTTTTTAAAGCTCCTGTCACTAAATAAAATGGTTACCTTACAGTCCTGTTTACACCTTGCTTTTGTTTTGGCTTCACTTCAAAAATTATACCCCATGTAGCTTCAGTGGCGCTTCAAAAAGCGCCTTCAAAGCCTCCATAGAAGTCTATGGCAAAGCCTCATCAAAGCCTCACCGAAGCACCTAGTACTATAGGCAAATAAAAGAGCAATATAAAGCCATGTACCTCAAAAAGAAAAGCTTTTCCTTTCAAATAATGGCCATTTTTGATCCATAAAGTAGCAGTAGAAGGAGAGATCCTGTTAAAACGTCACCTTTAGCAGTCTCAGCAGTAGTGCTAGGACTACATTTCCCAGCATGCTTCTCTCCATCACACCATTTTAGCATATATGGGGCATGTATGCAGGAGAGGGGTGTGGCTTGGAGGGCAATGGATATGTATGGATTAGCACAGGGCTGGGAGTGCAAGCCTTGGGGACAAGTATCCTCTAATTATCTATACATGAATCACTGTGGATTCACCGATGAACTGACAGTTTGTTTTCTGGCTGCCTGGAGGGGTCCGTTTTGCAGATTGGAAAAAAAAAAAAAAAAAAGAAAAATTTGAGGCATCTTACTATTAAGCTGTGAAAGTTTCTGCTTTGCTGCAAACAGCGTCTTCTTCATTTTCTCCTCCTTCTCATTGATTTGCTGGCGCAGTTGCTCCTCCTGGGTGGTCTTCTCCTGGATGTCCTTATGAGCTTTGGACACCTCAGACTGAAGTTGGGTGATCTGATCCCCCAAAGTTTTGACTTCTTTTTCTTTATCATCTACAGTCTTCCAAAAAAAAGAATATTGGAAAATGTGTTCAATACCATTTCTTGTTTTGCTACCAACATTTTTATTTTATTCCAGTATATATATTATATTTATTATGTGTGTGTATAGATATTCATTTTTTTTTTCATCGTTTTTTTGCAGGTTTTCAAGTGTAAAGTTTTTCTATCTTTCTCCATTATTATTATTTTTTTTTTTTTTTTTTATGACCAGTCATCCAGAGAATCTGCATTTGTAGATGGGGATTCCACCCACAATGCCCCACACTTCGCAAAATTTCTTGACACACCCTCAAAACAGGTAAGTGGCCTTGTATAGCGGCAGGCCTAAATTGACCGTTTCCAAAAGTTAAAGGTGTTGGAAAGGTTCAGGTTTTTTCACCTTAAGTGGCAGTCACCGCCCCCCCAGCCCCCCCCGTTTTACTTACCTGAACCCCTTCATTCAGTCGGCGGGGACACGCTGTCTCTCACTCTCCACAGCTCCCGATTGGATAGATTCATAGCAGCATAGCCATTGGCTCCTGCTGCAGTCAATCAAATCCAATGATGCGGGCCGCCCCCCCCCCCGGCCTCTATGGACGCCGAATGCTGGACTCGGGAGCGCGCCCCCAAGGTAATCCCCCGGGAGAGCGTTTCTAGGGGGTTATCTGATGCGGGAAGGAGCCGTGAGAGCCGCCAGGGGACCCCAGAAGAGGATGTTTGGGGCCACTCTGTGCAAAAAAAAAAACTGTACAGTGGAGGGAAGTATGATATGTTTGTTATTTAAAAAAACAAAACAAAAAAAAAAAAAAAATCCACTACAATCACTTTAAGTGATGGTGCAGAAGATTTCCACCGGACAATGGCCTTGCACTTTTTTTTTTTTTTTTAACAGGACCTCTGTGTCCAACTATAAATGCATACTTTGCATTCTCTGGAAAAGTCTATTGGAAGAAAAATTCCAACCCCAACTTCAGAGGAGACCTATGGGCAGGTAAGTGGAAAGGCTGTACTGCGGAAAAGCAATAGAAGGCAGGACAAGTTACCGCCCCAATGTTCCCGTCGGATACAACTGTAAGTGCTGGTTCATACAGGGGCGACTTGTCAGGCGACCTAGCCGCCTCCCGTTCTGTACAATGGAACCGTTCTAATAGGAGCGACGCAAGTCGCTCCGACTTAGAAAAAGGTTCCTGTACTACTTTGGGGGCGACTTGAGGCGACTTGCATAGACTTCTATACAGAAGTCGTTTTGCAAGTCGCCGTGGAAGTCGTGTGCAGGTCGCCTTGGTGAGTGTCTGAACCGCCTGTGTGAACCGGGGCTAAATCAATCCGGTGTTCTCTACATGTTGTAATTAAGGGAAATTTTTTTACTTCACATCATCTTTTGTGTGTGAGCAATTCCATTGGAGGAAAGTCTCTGAAAGGAGTCTCTGGGTGGGGGGACTTTGGAACCCAGATTTCCTTGGAGAGCTTGGGAAACCCTTGTTTCAGCTCTCCATGCCCCTCTTATGTATAAGTCTCCCTTAGGGGCACAGGGTGACCGAGAAAAGGATGAACAGCTACTAATGGACATAAAGAGAATGTGGTTTAGATTACTTCAGATGGGACAGTAATATTTATCCACAATATCTCTCAGGAAATATACAAAGACTATTCCTGGTTTATTTGATTCGGAACTATACATGATAACTGAAAGAGCTGATCACATTGGCCTCTGTACAATGTAGGAGACGGATAGTCTGCTACTGGTGGTCTCCTGCTATTGTGTGAAGGTGTTCTGTGTTTATACTCATAATATGTATTGTAGTTTGTGAGCTAGAAGACGACCTCTGAGTCCCCTAGGCTGCTAAAATGACTAGTTAATTAGCTCATGTTAATTTATGTTTCTGGTTACAGTTTGTATTGTTAGGGTAATATGATCAGGAGGGGGAGAACCTACTATTCAAGCGTATAAAAAGCCTGTATCCTTGTCCAATAAAAATTCCATGTTCCTACAAGCGAGTGTCGGCTAGTGTTTTACGTTTGGCTATAATATCTGATCTCTGCTGCTCAGACTGGAGGAGGCTGTATACTGACGGAAGCACTCAAGAGGAGTGCGTCAGAGTTCCGTGACATATGTAAAGACCCATATAAAGTGGATTTTCCTCTGTTTATATATAACTGTACAATCAGAGGACAGAAATACAAATCCTCGGCCAAAAAACGCTCAGCCAAAGCAAGGAGTAACACCGCACGATGCAATTCATCAAGAAAACACTAAGAGGGGGCAGGGTTCCTATTAAATTGAATGGCGAGTGTACATTTGTGCATTCGGGATATTGCTCTGGCGGCAGAACAAGTGATATGGTGATATTTGCAGCATGAACAGAGTCACTTACCTTCTGCAGGGTCTCCAGCTGGCTCTCCAGTGTTGAGATCTTTGCTTCAGCCTTCGTCCGAGAATCCTTCAACTCCAGTATCTCTTTCTGGGAAGCCTGCTCCTCCGACTGCGCTGCCTGAGCTATGGAGGTCTCCGCAACCAACTAAAAACAGACAAAAAAAACAAACACAATAGTTGTATAATTACTACAAGCAAATCCATTACCTGGATCCTCTTCTCCTCCCCGCAGCTCGCTCTAATTGAACCCCTTTCTGTTGACAGAAGACAGCTCTATAACTGCATGAAGACCCAACGCTGTACATTCACTGCGGCAGGCCGGCTCGTAGAGGCACAATCATGTACCTGTACGCTGCGGCTTTCTCGAGGATCGTCCAGACCTGGAAGACTGTACTGCCATTCGCTGCAAAACAAGCCAATCAGCAGGTCTCAGCCAATGATTTATGGCCGGCACCCGCTGATTGGCTAAAGGAAATCACAGGAGAGAAGTCTGTGGGGTAAACATCACAGGGCTCTCTTCATACAGCAGAAATGCGCCAGATTTTTTTTTTTTTCCTCCCTGCAAAGCAAGAAGTAAAACCGCACACAGTACACATAGTTAGGTACACATTTAACTCTTTGATCGCCTGAAATGTTAACCCCTTCTCAGCCAGTGTCATTAGTACAGTGTAAGTATCACTCATCACTGTATTCGTGTCTCACTGTTAATATCAATGTCAGTCAGTTCCGACCCAGCATCAGTTCGTGTCAGATGGTCCGCCGCACTATTAGTCCCATTATAAGTCGCCGATCACCCACATTAGTATAAAATTAGTATAAAATAACATTTCCAGTATATATGCACACACCATAGTTTGTGGGTATTATAACTTTCACGCACACCAATCAATATACGCTTATCTGGATTTTTACCAAAAAATCAACTTATAATAATCAACAGTAAATATCAACTGTGTAAAAAAAATTTCAAATAAATACATAAAATACATACACTATATTACCAAAAGTATTGGGACACCTGGCTTTACACGCACATGAACTTAAATGGCATCCCAGTCTTAGTCCGTAGGGTTCAATATTTGCAGCTATAACAGCTTCAACTCTTCTGGGAAGGACGTCCACAAGGTTTAGGAGGGTGTCTATAGGAATGTTTGCCCAATTGCCCCCGACATTAAAACAGGTGATAATACTATATACAAGGTCACTGTACTAATGACACTGGCTGGGAAGGGGTTAACATCTAGGGGGCGATCAAAGGGGTTAAATGTGCGCCTAACAATGTGTGTACTGTGATCTGCTTTTACTAATAGATCTTAGTTTCTCATCCCTGCAACCGACAGATCGCTCCCTCTGTACAGAGCTCGGTGTTTACCAACATCGAGCTCTGGGCTATGATTGGACGCAGCCGATCAGCAGGTCCCAGCGGTGAATCATTGGCCGGGACTTGCTGACAGGCTCCCGCTGTGTACAATCACAGCAGAAGCCGGGTGGGGATGTCCGCGCACCCTAAACCCGGAATGACGCAGTGCCATACCAGTACATTGCTTTGCCTACATTGGCCGCTTGCCCACGGTACATTGCAGTCCAGCGGGCTGGAAGTAGTTAAAGTGGTTAAGCCACTTCTATTAAATGCTCCCATCACCTCTGTATTAGAACAATAAGTTCCCGTGTCTGTTATATCATAAATATGCTCATCTGTACTGAGAACACAGCATCTTCCTGCGATCAGTTGCCTCCTCCCTCCTGTCCTCTGCACAGCTGACAGTTCAAGTGGGCGGGGCCAAGCACTGCAGCCGAGGAGTCACATGATCAGGGGGTGGGGGGTGTGTGTGTGACATTGACACGTGAAGACGCTCAGAGAGGGGAGGGGGAGAGGAGACAGAGCAGGGCTGCCTATGACCGAGGCACATACTGACTACAGTGTCAGGGCTCAGCAGCCCTGATATATGGGAGTCAGCGTACAGGGGGAGGGTAGAAACTGTCAGGATCAGACAGGTATTACAGGTGATACAGGGGGCCAAATGACAGCACAAGCACTCTGCTGAATAACGTGCTTTAAGGGAACAGGATCTTTTTTTTGTTTTGGGGTTAACAAACACTTTTAAGGAAGCAGGGGGGGCACTGGGTCTTATATTACCAGTCTAGGAAGAAATCTAAACAAGTTGAATAAAATCTTTACAGAAAGTTACCTTATCATGCTGAACTTTAAGCTCCTCATACTGAGTCTTGTATCTCCTTCCAATCTTTTTGACCTGTGTGATGGTTTTAATCTTTTCTTGGATGTCGGTGACTTTCAGCTCGAGTTCTTTCTGGAGATTTTCTTTCTCGGTTTTCAGTTTGGCGAGTTCTTCTCTGGCACTCTGACACTGACTCTGACTCGTATTTAGTGATGCATTCAACCTATCACAAAAATACAGTCATCGTAAGAATAAAGAAGGGGGGAAAAAAAAAAAAAAAAGTGCAATATGATAAAATAGTATTTCCAGTATGGACCCATGGGGCAGAG
>NC_133330.1:345524866-345610806 GCF_042186555.1 Aquarana catesbeiana
AAAGTCCAACATTACGGTAGGATACATTTCCTGCTCTTCTTTTGTGTTAAATTAAAAACATCTTCAGATTTATCCACTATAACAATGGTCTCCAAACTGCGGCATGTGTTACACAGAGCAGCCCCAATCCTCTTCTTCTCGGGTCCCCCACCCCCCCCCACCCCGCTGGCGCTCTTGGCTCCTCCATTCTGCCAAGTGCCCCCCCCCCCAGAGCAAACAGCTTGATGTGGGGGGCACCCGAGCCAAGCTGCTGTGTGTATCCATTCAGACACACACCGGAGGCTCAGCCCCACCCCTCCTCGGCTCACTGACAGCAGCAGGAGCCAATGAGGAGGGAGAGTCGGCGCAGAGCCGAGGCTCTCGTGCACATTGCTGGATCACTATGGGGCTCAGGTAAATATTGGGGTGGGGGGGGGGTGGGGGGTGGAAGCTGCTGCACACAGGTGTTTTTTTTACCTTCATGCATGAAATGTACGAAGGGAAAAAACCTTCAGCCTTCACAACACAGAGGTTCTCATCTCTTGTCCTCAGGACCCACTAACAGGCCAGAACCGTAGTTTATTCTGACTTCCATACTCATGGACTCAGCCACCGAGTGGAGCCAGAACTTCTTCCACCCTGAACACGTCATCTGATTTGCTCAGGCACCTCAGATGGGATATCTCAGTAGGACTTCTCATCTCCTGTCCTCAGGACCCACCAACATGCCAGATATTAACCATTTCAGCCCTGGAAGGATTTGCCCCTTAATGACCAGGCCATTTTTTGCGATGCGTCACTAACTGACAATTGTGCGGTTACGCGATGTCCTTTTATTTCCCCACATATACAGCTTTATTTTGGTGGAATTTGATCACCTCTGCGGTTACTTTTTGCGTTAAAAAGAAAGCGACAATTTTGGAAAAAAAATTTTTTTTTTACTTTCTGCTATAAAACTTCTCCCAAAAAAAAAAAAAAAAAAAAAAAAAAAAAAAAATGTATTGATCAGTTTACTGCATGCGCTGCTTGGTTACGCATCACACTGCAGTGGTGTGAAGCGACACCAAAGGAAAGAAGACAAATTGCCTTGTCCTTGCACCCTGGAGTGGCTGCGCAACACAAATGGTGTGAATGGGTCCTCTGCGGACCCCGAGAAATCGTGGTGAGATAAACGGTCTGTAGATCAGCAAGTGGTCCTATTCCTATACAGACGGGGTCTCAGGAGGCTTTTTTCTTGAAGACCCTTTTGACATCCCCCCCCAAAAGGACATCCTGTCCCATGACAACTAGAAAAAAGATAGGAAGATCTCCCAAGTGGAAATACACACCGAATTCCACATGACAATCAAAACTAGAGAAAGGTAAACATTTCTTGGGAGTTCCCCTTAAAATACATTTATTTATTAGTTAGATATCTTAGAAGAACCCGCCAAGACAATACCGATGTTCTGGCCTTCCAACGCTTCACATCCTCCTCCAGTAACTTCTTCTCGGCTTGCAGCATGCCGCTCTTCTCACTCAGCTCAGAGTTGGACTCTTGCAATGGCAATATATTAGATTCCAGCTTTCGTATCTGAAAAGGAATTCAAAATGGAGAGAGTAGCACAGAAGCCTTTCATATTAGGAAATAATTCAAAAACTGCTAAAAAGGTCAACTTAATATATTAAAAAAAAAAAAACGTTTTGAATCAGAAGTTCTAAAAGTAGTAATGTTAAAAAAAAAAAAAAAAAGTCCTACAGAAGCTGCTGCTAGCCACAGATCGACAGAAAACCCATCCAACAGTCTCCAAACTGTGTCCCTTTGTTTGCCTTTATCGGCCCTTGGTGCACTATTCCTCCTACCGATACCAATGATGGGGCACTATTCCTCCTACCGATACCAATGATGGGGCACTATTCCTCCCACTGACACCAATGATGGGGCACTATTCCTCCCACTGACACCAATGATGGGGCACTATTCCTCCCACTGACACCAATGATGGGACACTATTCCTCCTACCGATACCAATGATGGGACACTATTCCTCCCACTGATACCAATGATGGGACACTATTCCTCCCACTGACACCAATGATGGGGCACTATTCCTCCCACTGATACCAATAATGGGACACTATTCCTCCCACTGATACCAATAATGGGACAATATTCCTCCTACCGATAGCAATGATGGGACACTATTCCTCCCACTGACACCAATGATGGGACACTATTCCTCCCACTGATACCAATGATGGGACACTATTCCTCCCACTGATACCAATGATGGGACACTATTCCTCCCACTGACACCAATGATGGGACACTATTCCTCCCACTGATACCAATGATGGGACACTATTCCTCCCACTGACACCAATGATGGGACACTATTCCTCCCACTGATACCAATGATGGGACACTATTCCTCCCACTGATACCAATGATGGGACACTATTCCTCCCACTGACACCAATGATGGGACACTATTCCTCCCACTGACACCAATGATGGGACACTATTCCTCCTCTTTATTGCAAATAAAACATGCAATGTCTCTTCTGCAGTAAAATAAAAAACTGCCTGCTTGTGGTCTTCTGGAAAAAACTGACACTTTAGATTCAAGCAGAGAGCCCTGGTGCACTGGAGAACTGAACCTCAGTGCATGGCATGAGAGACGTCATTCCGTGCCAGCCAATAAAAACTGTTGCTGCCAGGCACCCAGAGGATGGCACTGGTGAGGAAATACCAAAAAAATAGTGGGTGCCACTCGAAGCGCCAACAGGTCGTCTTTTATAACCAGCCACTGGGAGTGCAGGCAAGGATGGAGCTCATTCTGGCTCCAACAGTCAGTATGGGGAAAAGGAGAAGTACTGCAAGGCCTTGTGTTTAAGTATGCAACAGCCTCAGCTGCCGCCACCCCCAACACGTTTCGACCTGCCCCAGAGCTTATAATTACGCCTCGGTCTGGAGTGAACACACACAGAGTCTTGTACTGATGTGCAGCTTACAGGACTTCTCCTTTAACTCCATACCGGGGAGAGGAGATGAACCGCTTAAAAGGAAAGGTAATGTATTGTAGCTTTAGTTCTGCTTTAAGGTCCACCGCAGACCTTTCCTCGAGCACCCCAATCGTGATCACTGATTGGCTGCCAGACTGATCACGTGATTGGGAGACCCTCCTAATAGCTCTCGATCCAGATTGCTCGGCGATCAGGAGCTATGGGTGACAGCGCGGTCACTGTGCTGGGGGAGGGGCGCATAAATGAGCATGCTCCCAGAGCAAGAGGTACACACAAGGGGGCAATAAGGTCCATTTCTGTGCTGCCACGTGTGCGCAGCTGGGGGGAAGGGATTCAAATCCAAATACTGTATCTTGCCGACAACATTATCCCATGTATGTGGTCATGGAGATTTTAACCGTAGACCAAAGAATGGGGAGAGATGTTTTAACCACTTGGCGGTCACCGGCCACGTGCATCTGCTCCAGCGCCGCGGGTGTGCGCTCCCCCCTATACCTCTCAAATCATCCGACGTACACCTACGGAGGTTTGCGTAGCCGTGCCAACCTGCCCCCTTATATACGATAGTGGCTGGTCGCCAAGAGGTTAAAGATTATGTCAGAATAGTGAGAGCGATCGCCCACCTTGGCTTGAAGCTGCTGAAGATTTTGTTCCAGCTTTTCTTTCTCTTCCCTCAACATTTTGTTGGTTCCTATTAGAACGTTCATGGTCTCCGTTTTCTTCATCAGCTCTTCATGCTGGGCCATGGTCTTTACTGTCACCTAAAAAGGTAAAAAAAACACAAAAGGTCTGTTAGAAAACCACTGAGAAAGCTTAGATCCAACACACAAGTCCCTGGGTGTATTTGGCCTCAGTGTTACTCACAGATGCTGGTCGGCTTTTTATATGAAAGACCCGGAGGATGTAAAGCCACCCGATCACTTTCTGTGTCCCCTGAAACTGCGATCCCCCCACCCAATCAGAGCTCCATTACCTTCAATAGAGGGCAGGTGAGGCTGATGTCTTATTAAAGTGAACATTCTGTCAAAGATCATATTAGGAGACCTTGTGCCTCCGATATAAAAGTTTCAAACAAAATTAAAAAAACGTGATTGTCCCTACAAAAAAAATGTAAACACACCAGCCGGGTAACTTATGTATGTAAACGTTGCTTGCGCTACACGTTCCATATCACCACGCACGCTGAAGAGCGAGCAATCATTTTAAGGCCAATATTGACAGTTAACTATAAAGGGGGCCTTTAACCCCTTTCACGCCGACGTAATGCAAACATGTGGCCTTTTGGCTGAATCGCTTCCGGACTGCCCCACGTACAAATTTACTGCGGCAGGGCGCCCCGGGTGCGCTAAACCACGTACCTGTACGTGGTTTCGTGCTCGCAGTTTAGCGGGCACGAGCAACCAGCCAATCATTCACAGGTGAGACGGATCAGCAACAAGGCAAATGGCGGATCTGTCAGGAAGGGAAAAAGGTCAAAGCTTCAAAACGTCTGAAAGCGCCCCGGTGTGAAAGGGGTCGAAAAGTCCCTAAATCTATCCCGTAGTTTGTAGACGCAGTAACTTTTGCGCAAACCAATCAACATTCGCTTATTGGGTTTTTTTTTTTTTTTTCTTAAAAAATATGTAGAACACCACAGATATGCCAAGCTTAACCACGGATCTCTTTTCCTTCAGTGTGACACTGTGCCCCCCTGAGTTAGTAAGCACCTCCCTAGGAAACATTTAACCCTTTGATCGCCCCCTAGTGTTAACCCCTTCCCTGCCACTGACATTTATAAAGCAATCAGTGCATTTTTATAGCACTGATCACGGTAATAATTTCATTGGTCCCCAAAAAGTGTCACTCAGAGCCTTTTCACACTGGGTCTGTGAGGGCGGGCAGCGGGAAATCACTGCTAATTTTAGTGCCGCTTTTAAAAGCGCCCGTGTTGCGGCACTGCCGAAGCACTTTGCAGGCACTTCAGCAGCGCTGCCCATTCATTTCAATGGGCAGGGTGTTTTGGGAGGGGTGTATACAACGCTCCTCCAACGCCCCAAAGATGCGGCTTGCAGGACTTTTTTTCCCATCCCACAAGCACACCACCTCAGTGTGAGAGCACTCAGACTTTCACACTGGGGCGGCTTGAGAGGCGCTTTTCAAGCGCTATTTTTAGCGCCAAAATGCCTGAAAGCGCCCCAGTGTGAAAGGGGTCTTCGTGTCAGATTTGTCCGCCACAATGGCGAAGTCCCGCTGAAAACCGCAGATCGCCATTACCAGTAAAAAAATAAAAATAAAAAATAAATAAGTCTCTAAATCTATCCTCTAGTTTGAAAATGCGGTAACTTTTGCGCAAACCAATCAATATACGCTTATTGGGATTTTTTTTTTTTACCAAAAATATGTATAACCCTTTCATGACTAAGCCTATTTTTGAAATTTGGTGTTTACAAGTTAAAATCCGTATTTTTTGCTAGAAAATGACTTAGAACCTCCAAACATTATATATATTTTTTTAGCAGAGAATCTAGAGAATAAAATGGCGATTGTTGCAATATTTTTTATCACACTATATTTGTGCAGCGGTGTTTTAAACGCAAATTTTTGGAAAAGGGACACTTTCATGTATTTTAAAAAATCCAAACAGTAAAGTTACCCCAATTATTTTGTATAATGTGAAAGATGATGTTACACCGAGTAAATAGATACCAAACATGTCACCCTTTATAATTGCACGCACTCGTGGAATGGCGACAAACTACGGTACCTTTGAATTTCCATAGGCGACGATTTAAAAAATTTTTACGGTTACCAGGTTTGAGCTACAGAGGAGGTCTAGGGCTAGAATTATTGCTCTCGCTCTGACGATCGCGGCGATACCTCACATGTGTGGTTTGAACACCGTTTACATATGCGGGCGCGACTTCCGTATGCGTTTTCTTCGCTGCACGAGCTCGCGGGGACAGGGGCGCTTTAAAAAAAATTTTTTTTTTTTTTTTATTATTTAATTTATTTATTTTTGTACTTTATAAATTGTGTTTAAAATTTTTTTTTTTTTACTTTTATTGCTGTCACAAGCAATGTAAACATCCCTTGTGACAGTAATATGTGGTGACAGGTACTCTTTATGGAGGGATGGGGGGTCTAAAAGACCCCCGATCCCTCCTTTACACTTCAAAGTATTCAGATCGCCGAAAACGGCGATTCTGAATACTGTGTACTTTTTTAAATTCGGCGCCATTGGCAGCCGAGTAAACGGGAAGTGACGTCATGACGTCGCTTCCGCATTTACAAGAAGGCGGCTGGAACGAAGCCGCTCGCAGCTTCGTTCCAGTCCGCCCCCAGCCGCCGAAGGCAGCGGACCGGACACCGGGCCTCCCGATCGCACGGGAGGCCCGGTAACAGCGGCGGGAGGGGGGGGATGTCCCCTCCCGCTCCTCCGGTATAACAACCGAGCGGCTTTTAGCCGCATCGGTTGTTATATTCGGGTAGCCGATCACCCGCTGAAAACAACGGTACCGGGATGATGCCTGCAGCTGCGGGCATCATCCCGGTATAACCCCGGAAAGCCGAGGACGCATATATCCGTTCGGTCGGCGGGAAGGGGATAAGAATACAGATTGGCCTAAATTGATAAAGAAATTTGTTTCTTTTACATTTTTTTTTTTTGGCTTTGTATTCTAGCAGAAAGTAAAAAATAGATTTTTTTTTCAAAATTGACGGTCTTTTTTGTTTATAGTGCAAAAAATAAAAGCGCACAGGCGATGAAAAAACACCCAAAGAAAACTATTTGTGGGGGGAAAAAAAAAAAGACAATCTTATTTGGGTACAGCTTCGCACGTGCAACTGTCAGTTAAAGCGACGCAGTGCCGTATCGCAAAAAATGGCCTGGTCAGGAAGGGGGTAAATCTTTCCGGGGCTGAAGTGGCTAATGTGGTTGTAGCGGGGTGATATGCAGCCATCACCCCAGTACCGTTTTTTTAGAACGGATGGTCGGCTTTCTTGTAATCACAACCGATGCGTCTGATCAACCGCTCGGCTACTACAAGCAGCGGGAGGGGACGAACCCGCCCCACCCCCACCTGCGGCCCGCCCATCACACCAGGAGGCCCCAGCGATCAGCCCGTACGTCCGCCAGCTGGCTGGAGACCCGAACAAAGACAGAATCGGCATTGATCAGGTCCTGGATCTAGTAACCTGGAAGCGTTGTCATGACATCATCACTTCCAGTTTACAGAAGATTTAAAGGCGCCAAGTCTAAAAAAACAAAAAAAAAAAAACAAAAAAAAAAGAAGGTCGATCGTGGTGCTTTGAATGCCTTTAAGTGCAAAAGGAGGGATTTGGGGTCTTATAGATCTCTCCATAAAGAGGACCTGTCACTGCCTATTACTGTCACATGGGATGTTTACATTCATTATAGACCCCAGATCTCTCCATAAAGAGGACCTGTCACCTCCTATTACTGTCACATGGGATGTTTACATTCATTATAGACCCCAGATCTCTCCATAAAGAGGACCTGTCACCTCCTATTACTGTCACATGGGATGTTTACATTCATTATAGACCCCAGATCTCTCCATAAAGAGGACCTGTCACCTCCTATTACTGTCACATGGGATGTTTACATTCATTATAGACCCCAGATCTCTCCATAAAGAGGACCTGTCACCTCCTATTACTGTCACATGGGATGTTTACATTTATTATAGACCCCAGATCTCTCCATAAAGAGGACCTGTCACCGTCTATTACTGTCACATGGGATGTTTACATTCATTATAGACCCCAGATCTCTCCATAAAGAGGACCTGTCACCTCCTATTACTGTCACATGGGATGTTTACATTCATTATAGACCCCAGATCTCTCCATAAAGAGGACCTGTCACCTCCTATTACTGTCACATGGGATGTTTACATTCATTATAGACCCCAGATCTCTCCATAAAGAGGACCTGTCACCATCTATTACTGTCACATGGGATGTTTACATTCATTATAGACCCCAGATCTCTCCATAAAGAGGACCTGTCACCTCCTATTACTGTCACATGGGATGTTTACATTCATTATAGACCCCAGATCTCTCCATAAAGAGGACCTGTCACCTCCTATTACTGTCACATGGGATGTTTACATTCATTATAGACCCCAGATCTCTCCATAAAGAGGACCTGTCACCTCCTATTACTGTCACATGGGATGTTTACATTCATTATAGACCCCAGATCTCTCCATAAAGAGGACCTGTCACCTCCTATTACTGTCACATGGGATGTTTACATTCATTATAGACCCCAGATCTCTCCATAAAGAGGACCTGTCACCGTCTATTACTGTCACATGGGATGTTTACATTCATTATAGACCCCAGATCTCTCCATAAAGAGGACCTGTCACCTCCTATTACTGTCACATGGGATGTTTACATTCATTATAGACCCCGGATCTCTCCATAAAGAGGACCTGTCACCGTCTATTACTGTCACATGGGATGTTTACATTCATTATAGACCCCGGATCTCTCCATAAAGAGGACCTGTCACCACCTATTACTGTCACATGGGATGTTTACATTCATTATAGACCCCAGATCTCTCCATAAAGAGGACCTGTCACCTCCTATTACTGTCACATGGGAAGTTTACATTCATTATAGACCCCAGATCTCTCCATAAAGAGGACCTGTCACCTCCTATTACTGTCACATGGGATGTTTAAATTCATTATAGACCCCAGATCTCTCCATAAAGAGGACCTGTCACCGCCTATTACTGTCACATGGGATGTTTACATTCATTATAGACCCCGGATCTCTCCATAAAGAGGACCTGTCACCACCTATTACTGTCACATGGGATGATTACATTCATTATAGACCCCAGATCTCTCCATAAAGAGGACCTGTCACCTCCTATTACTGTCACATGGGGTGTTTACATTCATTATAGACCCCAGATCTCTCCATAAAGAGGACCTGTCACCTCCTATTACTGTCACATGGGATGTTTACATTCATTATAGACCCCAGATCTCTCCATAAAGAGGACCTGTCACCTCCTATTACTGTCACATGGGATGTTTACATTCATTATAGACCCCAGATCTCTCCATAAAGAGGACCTGTCACCTCCTATTACTGTCACATGGGATGTTTACATTCATTATAGACCCCAGATCTCTCCATAAAGAGGACCTGTCACCTCCTATTACTGTCACATGGGATGTTTACATTCATTATAGACCCCAGATCTCTCCATAAAGAGGACCTGTCACCACCTATTACTGTCACATGGGATGTTTACATTATAGACCCCAGATCTCTCCATAAAGAGGACCTGTCACCTCCTATTACTGTCACATGGGATGTTTACATTCATTATAGACCCCAGATCTCTCCATAAAGAGGACCTGTCACCTCCTAT
The DNA here is from genome assembly GCF_042186555.1 of Aquarana catesbeiana. Lineage (NCBI taxonomy): Eukaryota > Metazoa > Chordata > Amphibia > Anura > Ranidae > Aquarana > Aquarana catesbeiana. The sequence continues at coordinate 345,534,255 of NC_133330.1, forward strand.
TACTGTCACATGGGATGTTTACATTTCTTGTGATAGCGATAAAAGGTGAAAACTTATTTTTTTCTAAAAAGGGACAGTGTAAAAAAACTAAAATAATAATTAAAAAAATATATACTCCCCCCCCCCCCCCCCCTCCGTGCTCGCGCACAGAAGCGAACGCATACGCAAGTCGCTCCCGCAAATGTAAACCAAGTGTTCAAACCACACATGTGAGGTATCGCCATGATCGTTATAGTGAGAGCAAAAAATTTAGCACAAGACCTCCTCTGACTCTAAACAGGTAACCGTTATTTATTTTTTTAAAGCATCGCCTATGGAAATTTTTAAGTACCATAGTTTGCCGCCATTCCGCGACTGTGTGCACAATGTTAAAGTGTGACATGTTTGGCATCTGTTTACTCGGCATAACACATACAAAAAAAATGGGCTAACTTTATTTTTTTAAATTCATGAAAGTGCATTTCTTCCAAACAAATTGGGTCTTTCAAATCCAATTTGTTTGGAAGAAATGCACTTTCATGAATTTAAAAAAATAAAGTTAGCCCATTTTTTTTTGTATGTGTTATGCCGAGTAAACAGATGCCAAACATGTCACACTTTAACATTGTGCACACACTCGCGGAATGGCGTTCTAAGTAATTTTCTAGCAAAAAATACGGAATTTAACTTGTAAGCAACAAGTGTCAGAAAAAAGGCTTAGGCATGAAGGGGTTAAAATGTCGCCTATGGAAAATAGGGTACTGAAGTTCCTCACCATCTTCTGCAATTCTAAAGTTCGACATGTTGGGTATTTAATTCAACTTTTATATTTTACCTAAAATTGGGTAATATATTGGGGTCTGTGAGCCCTAAAATTAAAGTGGAACTTCAGCCTTTTTGTAAACAAAAGCTCATTTAAATTCTCAGGTGCATCAATTTACTCTTTGGATAATAATTCTTTTATTTTTTCTATGTATTTTTTTTTTTTTTTAACTAGTCCATCAGCTTTCGGTTGGATTTGTTTAGGCGAATGATGTCATCCCCTTTTCCCCACCGACTCCTGGGATATTAGTGTCAGCAGTCTTCTGGCATCCTCATTTTGTGATCTCACGTGAGTTTGTTGTCAGATATGATGACACGGGAGGAGGAGGCGCGTGCCATTGCTATGATGACTTGTAAACAAATGGGTTCCCACGCTGTATGCTTACCGCGCATGCACGAGAATTGGATGTGCATGAATAGTAGCCAGGGAAGAAGTGAGCAGCACTGGCTTCAGCTGCCCTTACATGGTATGGATGCCAACATAAGCGAGGTATGAGCTCTTTGCATCACAAATATACATTGTTACACTGCACCTTATTGTAATCCAAATGCCTTTTTCTACAGATCGCTTCCTGAGGATAATGAAATGGTGGAATTGGACTGAAGATCCTCTAACTTTATTGTATTTACTGATAAGTTACTTTTTTTATGTTTAATCTTGTTTTATTAAGTTTTCAACATAATAAAGGTACAAAAAAAAAAAACCACATAGTACATGGACTAGTAGATAAGTAGGTCCCTTTGAAGTGAACAGATACCTACCAACCCGTGTGAATAGTGTACAACTAGGCAACTGACAACATAGGGAGGATATAGGCTGAAAAAAGGAGGAGCCTTCTATAATGCGAGCCATAAAAGTCACACTAGAGAAGTAAATTCACATGAACCATGTGGTGGACAATAGCGGGGCTCCCAGAAATAACCTGGGGGGAGCCAAATGTTCCCACCAGCATATTATGGTATAATAACGAGCAAGAAAAAAATTAAATAAGGGGGGGGGGGGGGGGATCTGTGTGTGGGGGGGGGGCAGGAGCGGGGGGGGGTTGGGGTAATTCCCCATCTCTCATGACCAGATCCTGGAGGTATTTTTACTCTCAAATGATAAATGAAGCAAAAATTGGAAGAGTAACAAAAATACTTAAGTTACAGTTTTGATAAACTGTTGCGCAAATATCACGTGACATAAAAAAAAAAAAATGCAACCACCAACATTTTATTCTCCAGGGTATCTGCTTTCAGAAAAAATAGTGTGGGGGTTTTAACTAATCAGGCCTAATATGTCTGTCGGCAAAAGGGTTACGAGACATGCCTTGTGGAAAAGATGGATGGGAAACTACAAGTCCCATCATGCCTCTGCCTGTGGGAGGAGTCATGCTTGTAACACTCAAACTTGCAATGCATCATGGGACTTGTAGTTTTGGAGGGCCGCCAGTTTGGAGACCCCCGCCCTAGAGGCACCAACAATAAAGTTACCAGCAGAAAACGCAGCAATGCATGTCCTGAGTGCTTCACAGAATCACTGAAAATTTCCATTGAATATTCAGCCCCGAGCTTTATTGTGACCGTCACCCAGCAAATGTAAAGAAAAAGGACATTTTAATAACTAACCTGAACCTTTTCCCGCTCGGCATTCAGGCTTTCCTGCAGCTCATTCATCTCCCTCTCCATATGCTCCAGACGCTGACGATAGCGAAGACTTTCTACCTGCGCAACATCAAACCGCGCCTCAGCGATTTCCTTCTCACGTCTTACAAATCTGAAATAGAGAATTGACATTTGTACACATTAATATGACAGCGATACTAAACACACCTTGTGCAATTCACATTCCCCTTTTATTTCTCTATGTGGATGACGACACTGGGATTATTTTTTTTTTAATTAAAAAAACATTTAATTATCGAATTGATATCCAGCTGTCACATGACTCCGCTCTCTCCCAGCCTGTCTGCAGGGAAAAGGCGGCAGGAGGAGCTTTTGGGATACAGAAGTAAAAATAATGTCAAAACTCTTTTCACCCCTTCACATCCTCAGGGTAAAACAAAGGTTAATGCCTAAGCACAATTTTGCAACTTTGACGTGCGTTAGTGACTTGGAACTTTATAGATGGGCAACTCCTATCCTCATATTGATTAGTGGCTCCAAATTTATAATAACTACTGCAGGAGAGAACAGAAGAAGAAGGGGGAGGGGGGGCGAGAGGGGGAGATACACAGACAGCCCGCAGCTCTCCTCTCCCCTGTCTCAGCGCCGCTGCAGAGTTCCCTGGCAAATTGAGACGCGCCGTCACCGCTTTACAGGCTCAACGGCAGCCACTAAAATTGCTGCTTGGTGTCACCCCTGTGGCGGGTGTCACCCCCCGGGTGTGGTCTCCCCCTGCACCACCATAGCGACGCCACTTGTCTGGGATTCAGCTGTACACCCCTGATGGTGGCCCTGAGTGCGGGAGGAGGGTGAAAGTGTCGGCCTAGGACAGAATACAGCACTGGGTGGAGGTAATCCTGGCCAAAGAGGCAAAACCCTATTGTGGAGAATATAAAAGCCGAGCAGATTTTTCATTACAAAGTTACTTATCATTGTGAAAAACAAATGATTGATAAGACATGTGTGGTGTGTATACACACACACACACACACACACACACCCCTTACAGTTAAAGCACATGATGGGGCACTATTCCTCTCACTGACACCAATGATGGGGCACTATTCCTCCCACTGACACCAATGATGGGACACTATTCCTCCCACTGACACCAATGATGGGACACTATTCCTCCCACTGACACCAATGATGGGGCACTATTCCTCCCACTGACACCAATGATGGGACACTATTCCTCCCACTGATACCAATGATGGGACACTATTCCTCCCACTGATACCAATGATGGGGCACTATTCCTCCCACTGATACCAATGATGGGACACTATTCCTCCCACTGACACCAATGATGGGACACTATTCCTCCCACTGACACCAATGATAGGACACTATTCCTCTCACTGATACCAATGATGGGACACTATTCCTCCCACTGATACCAATGATGGGGCACTATTCCTTCTACTGACAGCAATGATGGGACACTATTCCTCCCACTGACACCAATGATGGGACACTATTCCTCCCACTGACACCAATGATGGGGCACTATTCCTCCCACTGATACCAATGATGGGGCACTATTCCTCCCACTGATACCAATGATGGGACACTATTCCTCCCACTGATACCAATGATGGGACACTATTCCTCCCACTGATACCAATGACGGGGCACTATTCCTCCCACTGACACCAATGATGGAGCACTATTCCTCCCCCTGATACCAATGATGGAGCACTATTCCTCCCACTGACACCAATGATGGGACACTATTCCTCCCACTGACACCAATGATGGGACACTATTCCTCCCACTGACACCAATGATGGGACACTATTCCTCCCACTGACACCAATGATGGGACACTATTCCTCCCACTGACACCAATGATGGGGCACTATTCCTCCCACTGATACCAATGATGGGACACTATTCCTCCCACTGATACCAATGATGGGACACTATTCCTCCCACTGATACCAATGATGGGACACTATTCCTCCCACTGATACCAATGATGGGACACTATTCCTCCCACTGATACCAATGATGGGGCACTATTCCTCCCACTGACACCAATGATGGGACACTATTCCTCCCACTGACACCAATGATGGAGCACTATTCCTCCCACTGATACCAATGATGGGACACTATTCCTCCCACTGACACCAATGATGGGACACTATTCCTCCCACTGACACCAATGATGGAGCACTATTCCTCCCACTGATACCAATGATGGGGCACTATTCCTCCCACTGACCCCAATGATGGGGCACTATTCCTCCCACTGATACCAATGATGGGACACTATTCCTCCCACTGACCCCAATGATGGGACACTATTCCTCCCACTGACACCAATGATGGGACATTATTCCTCCCACTGACACCAATGATGGGGCACTATTCCTCCCACTGACACCAATGATGGGACACTATTCCTTCCACTGATATCAATGATGGGACACTATTCCTCCCACTGACACCAACGATGGGGCACTATTCCTCCCACTGACACCAATGATGGAAAACTATTCCTCCCACTGATACCAATGATGGGACACTATTCCTCCCACTGACACCAATGATGGGACACTATTCCTCCCACTGACACCAATGATGGGACACTATTCCTCCCACTGACACCAATGATGGGGCACTATTCCTCTCACTGACACCAATGATGGGACACTATTCCTCCCACTGACACCAATGATGGGACACTATTCCTCTCACTGACACCAATGATGGGACACTATTCCTCTCACTGACACCAATGATGGGGCACTACTCCCAATGGCCACAGTCCGGCCCCCATAAAGTCTGAAGGACAGCAAACTGGCCCTTTGTTTAGAATGTTTGGAGACCCCTGGTCTAGATAAAAAACGGTGGGGAGATCTTCTGCATGTACTCCGGGGTACGGTTTTGTCAGTATACGTTGCTTTCTTTCTTTAACCACTTGACTTCTGAAAGATTTTGCCCCCTTCATACCCAGGGCATTTTTTTTGCTGTTCAGCACTTTAACCTCTTCCGGACCGCCTTCCGCACATTTACTGCAGCAAGGTGGCCCAGCTATTTGCTGCCATAACAACGGTATTTAGTGTCAAAGTACCGACGTACAAAGACGGCGGGCGGTCCCCGGAAGTGGTTAAAGTTTCACACATCAGCTGTTTGATACCTGAGAATCTCCATGACTTGTTCTTCAGACTTCCCTTCTTCACTTAGAGACACATTGAGAGCTCCTTCCTGGACGGAGGCCATCATCTTCCTGCTGAGGGTCTCAATCTGGTCATGTAACAGTCTGTTCTGCTTCTCCAGGTCTTCACAGCGGGATCGATTCTTCGATGCCTCATCCTAGAAAATAACAAGATACCAACATTTATTCATACATGAAAAGGAAAAAATAAATAAAATAGATGCGGAGATCCAGATACAACTAAAGAAATACTTCCATTTCTTACACACTTCGTAGTAAAATGTTCAATTCAGGTCCCTCCAGATCGTTTATCAACCTTTTTGTAGTGAAGGAATCCTTTAGAATTGTGTACAACCCCCCCCCTCCCCCCCGGGGGTCACGCCAGTCTGGGGGCTCGTTCACACTAGGAGGGGTGTCTGCTCTGTGCTCGTGAAACATGCACAAAAAAAAAAAAAAGTGCTGGCATGATTTTTTTTAACCGCTTGCCGACCAGCCACCGCAGTCGTACTGCGGTAACACGGCCCGGCTGCGCGAATCGCCGTCATGTTACGTTGCTTCTTTATGTGGCCACTAGGGGATCGCACGAGCCACCAGGGGCGCTCGCCCCAGAGCCCATGCGAGTGCCCGGCGGTTGCGATGACCGCCGGGCTCCCTCAATCGCTCGCGACACGGCGAGAACCACACAGAGATCCCGGTTCTCTGAGGGGAGAAGAGACAGATCATGTGTTTATACAAAGTATGAACACCGATCTCTCTCTTCCCCTAGCAAGTCCCACCCCCCCTTCCATTAGCACATGTAGCAGGGAACACAGTTAACCCCTTGATCGCCCCCTAGTGTTAACCCCTTCACTGCCAGTGACATTTTTACAGTAATCAATGCATTTTATAGCACTGATTACTGTATAAATGACAATGGTCCCAAAAATGTGTCAAAATTGTCCGATGTGTCAGTCACAATGTTGCAGTCACGATAAAAATCGCAGATCCCCGCCATTACTAATAATAAAAAATAAATAAGTAAATAAAAAAACTATAAATCTATCCCCTATTTTGTAGACACTATAACTTTTGCGCAAACCAATCAATATACGCTTATTGCGATTTTTATTACCAAAAATATGTAGAAGAATACGTATCGGCCTAAACTGAGAAAAAATTAGCTGTAAAAAAACAAAAAACAAAAAAGGGGGATATTTATTATAGCAAAAAAAGTACAAAATATTGTGTTTTTTTCAAACTTGTTGCTCTTTTTTTTTGTTTATAGCGCAAAAAATAAAAACCGCAGAGATGATCAAATTCCACCAAAATAAAGCTCTATTTATGGGAAAAAAAAGGACGTAAATTTTGTTTGGGTACAACGTCGCACGACCGCGCAATTGTCAGTTAAAGCGAGGCAGTGCCGTATCACAAAAAAGGGCCTGGCAATTGAGCAGCCAAATCTTCCGAGGCTGAAGCGGTTAAAATTTGAGCCCCACCAAAATACATGATGCTGCCGTACCATGTGTTTAAGTGGGCGCAAACAAACATGCAATTGGTGGATGCGTGGGGCTGGCATTAAGAATTAATGGATCCCATGTGCAACTTCACACAGGTAATATTTTGCTGGTGTTCTATCGAATGGTGCCCGCTGTCGAAAAGTGCCCATCGCAGGAAGCATTTTCGACAGGAGAGAGAGAGTATTTGACGGGCAGAATTGAAAGCTTTGCAAACAGCTGGAGTGGCCTTCCGTACTGCGCATGCGCAGGCACTATTCGATAGAACACCAGCAAAAGTAAAAGCTATGTAAGCCGCCTGACCTTCCTTTAGCAACCAATGACGTCACTGGTTGGTAAGACGCGGGGGCGCGGCTTGCACAGCTTTCACTATTGCCGGCAAAATACAAATAACCGCATAGAGGAGGAGAGAGGCTGACGGGGGAACAGGCTGTGCTCCTCTCCCTCCTATGTACACAGAACTCATCACAGTAACCCTTTCATGGTCGGACTGTACACAAGGCTGCGTTTCCTTTTGTTGCGGCACCGCAGGGGTCCCTTTGCAGCACCCCGGTTGATAAAACCCTGCTCAGATCCTAAACTTGGTATTTTGGGAATCATCCCAGTAGATACCACTCCAGCTGACACTAATGTGGATAAGGACCTTATATTTAGCCCCGAAAATGTATTGTTTAAAGGAGGTGGCCCTCGCTGACTCCTCCATCACTGTAGCAATGGCAAGCTGGCGTTAACGCTAATCTGAAGCGGGAAGAGCCGACCTATAAGCATAGGGGTTGCCCTAAAAAGTGTCAAAAAAAAAAAAACACAGTTCTTCAGGACAGAGTCCGCTCGTACTGCAGGCACGCTCCCGCAGGCTGCGCACGCCGCCGTACAGGTATGGCGATTTGCGCAGGAGAGCCGACTTGCCTTCGTATAACGTCAGCGGCTGGTTGGCAAGTGGTCAATAATTCAACACACACCACGGCTTCCATTTTAGCGGGGGAGGGGGTTACGTGTTGTTGCTCCGCTAAGTTTCAATGGTTTGGGGTTTTAGGAGGAAGTGCCGGTCACCAGTCATACTTCCATACTAGATGTCATCTTTTCACCATCTGGAACGATCGATGTTTATGTACAGACTTTATTTTCTTTGGAAATTGGTTCTTGGTTTTTGCCTTTCGGGCATCGTATTGTTTTGTATTGAAAAATGTGAAAACGTATAATAAAAATTATCTGCTAAACAGGAAAAAAAGTCATGTCATGTAATTTCTTGTCAATGAATTATGAAGCCAATGACCTTCAGTATTCGCTCTCTTTCCTCCCAGGAAGCTTTGCACTCCCGCAGCTGGGATTGAGCTTTCTGGGCCGCCTCCTCCGATTTCTGACGGGTGGCGGTGGCGCCGCTGAGCTGTTCCTTGGCAGCCTGAAGAGCTTCAACATCAGCGGCATGAAGCATCAATTCCCGCTCATACTTGTTCTGAGATTCTGACGCGATCTTTGCCTGTAAGGAAAACAAAAAAAAAAAAGGGTGCAATCAAAAAAAAGAGCGCAATGTGGACACAAAACAGTATGTGGATTTCCCAGGTAGGGAGGGTGGCCTCATCTATGAAGTAATAATGAAAGCGAACCCTCCCCTCCCCCTGTACAACCAATCACAAGAGAAACTGGGAGATCGCCACTTTTGGTTCACATACTTCACAACCAATCCAGCCACATCCGGGATCTGAGCAAACTTTAACCACGTCAATACCGAGCACTTTCATCCCCTCCTTCCTGCACAGGCCAATTTTCAGCACCCTCACATTTTGAACGACAATTACTCAGTCATGCAACACTGTACCCATATGAAATTTTTATCATTTTTTTCAGACAGACAGAGCTTGCTTTTGGTAGTATTTAATCCCCACTGCACTGAAGAGGCTGCCCTGGTGGGCGCCGGAGAGGAGGCTGCCCTGGTGGGCGCCGGAGAGGAGGCTGCCCTGGTGGGCGCCGGAGAGGAGGCTGCCCTGGTGGGCGCCGGAGAGGAGGCTGCACTTCTAATCATAAATAATGTACTCACTGTGCCTCCACAGATCAGCTCTCCTTTCCTCACACACTGTGTGGGGAAAGGAGAGCCAATAATTGGCAAGTCTGTTTACATTGTAACATTTGTGATTAGACACAGCTGACCACATGGTAAAGGGCTTCTGTGATTGGCCCTTTACCCCGATCTGGGACTTGCTGGTTACAAAGCACACAGCAGTCTCAGAGCACACAGGTGGAATGCCCACAAGGGTGGAAGTCCAGGGACATCCTCCCAGAACTGGAAAGCCGCGCTGTAGCCATATATCATGTTAAGGAAGTGATAAATCAGCAAGAACCAATTAGGTGTCTGTCAAGGAGTGAATGTCTGGATCTGGGGGGGGTCTGGTATAATACTGTAAGGGCAGACAGCAGGGAAGGTATAGCTAAAGTGGGCTCAATATAATCAGCTAGGCTCCGCCTCAACTGGATAGATTACAATAGTTGTAAGGAGATGTAGTTATCACAACTCATGATACATTAGTGTGATGGTCGGTGGGAAGAACGCTCCTTACATTTGTGGCCATTAGGAAGAATTACTTCCCTTACAGAGAGCCAAAAAGATGAATGGTGTCAGAGGGAACTTATCTGAGAGGCAGAAATTGCTCAAGGAACCCCCAAAAACCTCTCCGGAACCCTGGCCTAGAAACCCTGATCTACAGTGTCCCTCCTCCTAGGATTGCTGCAATCCCAGCAGAAGTCCGTTCTTTATACTGGTTATGCAGTCAGACTTGCATAATAAGAAAATGGCTTTTTAACCTGCGATTATCGGATCGGGCCTCGTGCACACACAGCTTTTACAGGTGTTGAGAGCTTAGCCTGTAAAAGCGCCTCCATGTCCATGCACACACACACACACACACACAGAAGCACAGACACACAGACGCACACAGACACACACACACACAGACACACACACACAGACACACAGACACGCACACACACAGACACGCACACACACAGACACGCACACACACAGACACGCACACACACAGACACGCACACACACAGACACGCACACACACAGACACGCACACACACAGACAGACACACACACAGACAGACACACAGACAGACACACACACACACACAGACACACACACAGACACACACACAGACACACACACAGACACACACACACACACAGACACACACACAGACACACACACAGACATTTAAAAGGTATTAGAAGAAGTGGAGTGTTTACAGGATGAAAAAACCCAGTTAAGGTGTGTTCAGTAGAGGAGCTGAAGAGCAGAAAAATTCTAGGTGCACCTAAATGCTGGACGTGTCTGGGGTTTTAGCGCTAATGTATTCCAATGGGCAGAATAAATATGCATCAAAGCATGACAGGTCTATAATGCGTGTGCAATGCATTTCTCCTCCTAGGAGTTCTGGTGTTCAGAGAGGCAGAACAGACACCCTGTGTGTACGAGGTATAACAGTAAGAAGCTGCCCTGGTGCTGACAGCCTTATGGCCTCCAGCAGGCCAACTCCCCCCCCCTGCTCCCTGCACAGTTCTCCAAACACTCATGCTCCTTAAAGAGCGGGGAGCAGAACCAGCCCCGTGTTCCCTACTGAGGTCCTTGGCTTAAGTTAGACTGGACACTACCTGCATGGAGTCTGCATGTTCTTCTTGTGTGGGTTTCCTCCCCATACTCCCATTTCCTTCTACACGGACAATACATCCTGGTTGGTTGGAGTTCCAGGCTAAACCCAACCAACTAGTTTTAACCACTTACGGACCCGCCCACCGTTGTTATACGTCAGTACTTTGAAGAGGGATATCTTTGTTATGGCAGCAGCTACCATAACCCCGGTATCCTCTTCTTCAGTGAGCAGTCCGGTTTCAGATAAAAGTGGTCTCTGTGGCGGATTCACCACAAGATCACTTTTATTGGCAGCGGGAGAGGAAACCCGCCGCCAATAATTTTTTAAACGTCAAATTTTTTAAAACGTCGCCTATGGAGGTTAAGGGTAAAAGTTTGTCGCCATTCCACGAGCGGGTGCAATTTTGAAACGTGACATGTTAGGTATCAATTTATTTGGCATAACATCATATTTCACAATCTAAATAAATAAAAATAAATAAAAAATAGGGCTAACTTTACTGTTGTCTTATTTTTTAATTAAAAAAAGTGTATTTTTTTCCAGGGAAAAAAAGTACACCTGTAAGACCGCTGCAAAAATACAGTCTGACAGAAAGTATTGCAACGACCGCTATTTTATTCTCTAGAGCAGTGATGAAGAACCTTGACACCCCAGATGTTTTGGAACTACATTTCCCATGATGCTCAACTACATTGCATAGTGCCAGAGCATCATGGGAAATGTAGTTCCAAAACATCTGGTGTGCCGAGGTTCGCCATCACTGATCTAGGGTGTTAGGAAAAAAAAAAAAAAAAAAAGATATATTTTCCATGTAATTTTCTAGCAAAAAAAACCTGTTTTTAGCCACTTGCCGACCGCTGCATGCCGATGTACATCCTAAGTTTGGCGGCAGATATCGTCGTTATGGCAGCAGCTAGCTGCCATAACCCCCAGTATCCCCGTTTTCGTGCGGCGGTCGGCTACAGGATAAAAGTGGTCCCTGCGGCGGATTCGCCACGAGATCACTTTTATCGGTGGCGGGAGAGGGACCCCCCTCCTCCTGCGATCCAGTGCCCTCCGCCGCTTACCGGAGCCGTCGGTAGCGGCGGAGGCGATCGCGTCTGTCCCCTTGTTGTACATGGAGACGAGTGAGGCTAAGATGGAGCCTACTCGTCTCCATGACACTGCAGGGCGGAAGCGACGTCAAAACGTCACTTCCGCCCACGCCTCTTAAAAGGCACAATTTTTTCAATGTCATTTTTTTAAATGACTTTTTTTTTTATTGCATTTTAGTGTAAATATGAGATCTGAAGTCTTTTTGACCCCCCAGATCTCACATTTAAGAGGACCTGTCATGATTTTTTCTATTACAAGGGATGTTTACATTGTAATAGGAATAAAAGTGACAATTTTTTTTTTTTTTAAACAGTGTAAAAATAAAATCATGTAAAATAAATAAGAAAAATACATTTTAAAAAAATTTTAAAATGCCCCGTCCCGACGAGCTCGTGCGCAGAAGCGAACGCATATGCGAGTAGCGCCTGCATATGAAAACGGTGGTCAAACCACACATGTGAGGTACCGCCGCGATCGGTAGAGCGAGAGTAATAATTCTAGCCCTAGATCTCCTCTGTAACGCAAAGCATGCAACCTGTAGAATTTTTTAAACGTCGCCTATGGATATTTTTGAGGGTAAAAGTTTGACGCCATTCCACGAGCGGGCGCACTTTTGAAGCGTGCCATGTTGGGTATCAATTTACTCGGCGTAACATTATCTTTCACAATATAAAAAAAAAAAAATTGGGCTAACTTTACTGTTGTCTAATTTTTTTTATTCAAAAAAGTGCGCTTGTAAGACGGCTGCGCAAATACGGTGTGAAAGAAAGTATTGCAATGACCGCCATTTTATTCTCTAGGGTGGTAGGAAAAAAAAAAACAATATATAATGTTTGGGGGGTTCTAAGTAATTTTCTAGCAAAAACCTGTTTTAAACATGTAAACACCTTAAATCCAAAACAAGGCTGGTCCTTAAGTGGTTAACTTGTAAACACCAAATCTCAGAACGAGGCTCGGTCCTTAAGTAGTTAAACATGTTTCCTTGCTGACTACCCTGTGTGAAAAAAAAAAAAAAAAAAATTGTATATACTTAGGCCCCTTTCACACGATCGGACCGTTCAGGTCCGCCTGTCAGTTTTGACGGCGGACCTGAACGGGCGCTCCATGTTAGTCTATGGAGCGTCGGATGTCCGCTCAGTGAGCAGAGAGGGACCTGTCATCCACCGGCTCAGCGGAGATCAACGGATAGATCTCCCGCTGAGCCGGCGGACCGAGGCGGGCTCCGTAGAAACGGAGTCCGCCTCATGTGAAAGGGGCCTTACTCATTTTTAGCGTGCACCGGTTTGGTCACGTGATCCTGTGTCAGCAAGCCGCAGCTGGAGAGGAGAGAGCGCTCAACAACAGCTGGGAATTTTGGGAGTGATGACATCACCCATAGGCTCCCATGTCCCAGCAATAGTTGCCACTTCATCCTCTCCCCCGCAGCCACTGCTGGCTGACACAGGGGAGCTTGATCAGGTGACTGGAGTGTGTGTGTGTGGGGGGTGGGTGTGCGTGGGTGGGGTGGGGTGGGTGTGCGTGGGTGGGGTGGGGGGGGTGTGCGTGGGTGGGGTGGGGGGTGTGTGTGTGTGTGTGGTGGGGGGGGCAGCAGGGGCCGATGTGAATGTACAGTACATAAAGTGCTGCATAAATTCTCTGCACTATATAAATGGCTGTAATAAATACAATGGTGAGGTCTTATAATAGGACATAATGATGGTGCTCCATACATGGATTTATCACATTCTTCCTAAGAACAGCAAAGAGGAGAAATTATACACATCCGTCCACAATCTGCACAACTCACACACATCCCAGGGTCGGGCACAATCAGAGGAATTGGGTTTCTCTGGATCTTATTAATTTTTTTTTTTTTTTTTTTTTTGAGTCCCACCAAGATGAAGCCAAGTCCTTTCACCACCAAAATGTTCAGATCCTTTATAACTCACTTGCTCCTGACAGTCCTGTTTGGCTTTCTGTTCATTATTTGTAGCAGTTGCAGCCCTCTGAAGAGCAGACTGAACTTCCGCTTGCAGACTGGAGAGACTCTGCTTCAGCTGCGATAACTGGAGGGAAACAAGTTATAACATCTTACATGGAGGATACTTCATTTCCACCGCAAAACAGAGAAACGCCGACACAGCAAGTAACTTACACAGAGATCTGCTAATGTGTATAAACAAGGAGGGATAATCGCCCCACAGACAGGTGCTGCTGTTCTGGCTATTGGTGGAGATCGCTATAGAAATGTATGCATAATTACCAGCTGATTATCATTTGAAGAGAAAATTTTAAAATGAATTAAAATCGCTATATGTAACCTTTGCGCCCCCCCCCCACATACATTTTAAATTATGGATTGAGAGAGGGTGAGATTCTCAGTCAAGTTTTCCTATTACTGTGTGCACCCATTGGAGAGATTTACCACCATCTGTACTGGTGACCAGCGGCATTAAGAAAGGTAAGGGGGGGATCCAAAATCGTATACAGTAGAACCTTTGATTACGAGTATAATCCGTTCCAGAAGAATGCTTGTAATCCAAAGCACTCGCATATCAAAGCGAGTTTCCCCATAGAAGTCAATGGAAACGAAGATAATTTGTTCCGCATTGACTTCCATTGCATGCAATACTGCATGTAGCCAGAGGTGGGGGGGGCAGAGAGCCCCCAAAATACTCAGGGACAGCTCGGAAACCCCTTTAGAAAGGGTCAGTAACACTTGGGAAGGGAGTATTTCTGAGTGTTTCCAAGTATTTCCAAACGGCTCTGAACCGTTCCTCACGTCACCGGCGCCCCCCACACGTCTGGCCAAATGCGGTACTGCACACCCCATTGGCTTGAATGCTGCTCATTTTGCGAGACACTTGCAAACAGAGTCAGGATTTAAAAAAAAAAAAGTTGCTAGTCTTTCAAAACTTTCGTTAACCGCGTTACTCGTAAACCAAGGTTCCGCTGTAGTTGTCCCCAGAACACAAGGGAAGGAGAAATCTCGCAATGGGTGCAAATGTCTAAGACAGCAGCTCCCCCCACTTTGGAACACCAACTTCCTGTTCCTTCTCTGGGACTTCACCCAAAAAGGGAAGTTGCTCTTGGTTTCCTCCTTCCCCTCTCCTCTAACATTTGGCATTATTTTTTTTTGGAGGGGGTTGGTTTTAATAGGTATAAAACAGAAAAGTCAGTGCTACTACCCATACACCGCATAGACAGCAGAGCTCCCAGGTGCTCGATCCACAGTCACTGGTGAAGTAATGTTGAAAAAATGATCCGTACTCCAATTGTTGCTCTTAAAATTTCTTAATTTTATTGAATAGCCCCAGCAAATGCAGATTAAGTCAGTTGATGCGTTACAGCCTATAAGGTCTTAGTCTTGGCTTTAATAGGTACCAGCTACCACTTCCACAGTGATCAGAGCGGAAGTTCTCTGCCTGGACTCAAAGCCCATTGAAGAATTGGCTCGGGGGAGGACGGCGCTGGATCCCTGGACTGGTAAAATGGCCGTATATTAAAAGTCAGCCGCTACAGGAATTGTAACGGCCGACTTACTGTATTTTTTACTCCATAAGACACACTCCCCCCCCAAAAAAATGGGGGGAAAGTTTGTGCGTCTTTTGGAGCAACTATTGACCAGCAGGGCTGCTGATGGGGAATCATTGTGGCGGCAGAACAATGCCCTGTGCAGGTTTTCTGCACCAGCTGAAAGGCTGTTTCTCCCCCTCCTTCAGCTGCTAAATGGAGAGAAACACAAAGTATTGTTCTGTAATTAACCCCCACAGGTTCAGCATCCACATGTAAATTGCCCGCTGTTTATATGTAAATCGTGCGGGCATTTATATGTAACTTAGGTTGGCAACCCACCTAGGAGGATGTAAACAGCCACTTCTACTCCCATTGAGCCTCCGACCACATACTGCACTTGCAGAGTGGACAGAAGTTTTCAGAGTTAGAGGGGCAGAAAAGAATGCAGATATGAGCAGAGAGATGAGGGAGTTTACTGTAAATACACCTGTTACATTGGGGATCAGTGTAGGGTGCCCCCTTACATTGGGGATCAGTGTACGGTGCCCCCTTACATTGGGGATCAGTGTAGGGTGCCCCCTTACATTGGGGATCAGTGTAGGGTGCCCCCTTACATTGGGGATCAGTGTAGGGTGCCCCCTTACATTGGGGATCAGTGTAGGGTGCCCCCTTACATTGGGGATCAGTGTAGGGTGCCCCCTTACATTGGGGATCAGTGTAGGGTGCCCCCTTACATTGGGGATCAGTGTAGGGTGCCCCCTTACATTGGGGATCAGTGTAGGGTGCCCCCCTACATTGGGGATCAGTGTAGGGTGCCCCCTTACATTGGGGATCAGTGTAGGGTGCCCCCTTACATTGGAGATCAGTGTAGGGTGCCCCCTTACATTGGGGATCAGTGTAGAAATATTATTCTGTTATATTTCATTAAATATTTTCGTGCACCATTTGGTTCAGAATTTTTTTTTGTTTTCCTCCTCTAAAACCGAGGTGCGTCTTATGGAGCGAAAAATACGGCATTTTTTTTTTTGGGGGGGGGGGGGGTTGACTATCTCCTCTTGAATGATAATTTCCCCACTGGTACAAAGACCGCAACGAAGAAGAAGGAAGAAGAAAGAAGAAGAAAAAAAGAAAAAGGAACAAGGAAGAAAAAGGAAAAAGAAGGAAAAAGGAGGAAGAAGAAAGAAGAAGAAAGAAAAAGGAACAAGGAAGAAGAAAGAAGAAGGAAGAAAAAAGAAGAAGAAAGAAAAAGGAAAAAGAAGGAAAAAGAAGGAAAAAGAAGGAAAGAGAAGGAAGAAGAAGGAAGAAGAAGGAAGAAGAAGGAAGAAGAAGGAAAAAGAAGGAAGAAGGAGGAAGGAGGAAGAAGAAGAAGAAAGAAGAAGAAAAAGGAACAAAGGAAGAAGAAGGAAAAAGAAAGAAGAAGAAGAAAGAAGAAGGAAGAAGGAAAAAAGAAAAATTGCTCATTACAAATTTCTGTATAGGCTTTTTTTTGGGGTTCAAAACCTCTATTGAATTTCCCCCCATAGTCATTTCCTAGTAAGGTGTGACAACGCTGCCCCAGAGTTTGCCCGCAGCCACCAGCATTGTCACCCTCAGCAACTCGCTCTCACCCAGGACCAGTAAAAGTAAAACTCATACCTGCTGCTCCAGGTTCTCCACAGCTTTATGTTTCTCATCTCGAAGTTCTTGCTTCTCTTTCTCCGCTTCCATCAGCTTCTTCTCAAGCTGTGACTGGTACTCTGTGGCTTCTTTCATGCGTGCTTCTATAGTTTTACGGGTTTCATCAGTCACCTATTGAACAGAAGTACGAAATCTAAAACAAATGTATAACAGCTGCATAATATATTGTTCCCATCAAATTAAGATGATGTTGCTCTACACACAGTGCAACCAAATCTCAAAAGATCTTTCACATCACTAGAGAGAAAACAAGTTATGTAACGGAGGAATAAAGATCGGTGAGAAGATGAACGCCAACAAAACCTTTTCCCTGACAAAACAGTAAATGCTCAAGATACATAAAATGGAACCAAGGCCGAACTCCACTCAAATATTATACAAGATTTATATATTATTATTATTATTATTATACAGGATTTATATATTATTATTATACAGGATTTATATATTATTCAAGATTTACATATTATTAATCCTGCAAAATAATAAATAATAAATCCTGTATAATATATAAATCCTGTATAATATATTATTATACAGGATTTATATATTAGCCACTTCCAGCCCAAGGACTTCGTATGACGTCATTGACTGAGTGGGGATATCTGAATGATGGGTGCAGCTGCTGACATCATTCAGATATCTTTTACAGCCGGCGATTCTGTGCACCGTAAGAACAATCACAGCGGCAGTTCAGCCACTACAGTGTTCTTACAGGCGGCAGGAGGAGACGTTTCCTATTCCCCACTAACCCCCCCCCACACCGGTGCTTCTACCAACCCGCATAATCTGTGAGCTGGAGAATGAATCCGCCACCGGACGTTGATCATAGCGATTTTCGTTGACCAGATGGTCCCCAGTCATCTCTATGACCCTCGGAGGCCCAGGCGCGATGTTATGACATCACGTCTGGGCTGGCGGAAGTAAACAATGCCAGGGAATCGGCTGGAAAGCCAGAGATCGTTCAATTTTTTTTTTTTTTTTGATCTCAGTCTTTCCAGCCTGGAGGAAAGATGTGGAGTCTTATAGACACCACATCTCTCCATAATGGAGGCCCGGTCACGCACTATTCCTATTACAAGCGATGTTTACATTCCTTGTAATGGGAATAAAAGTGATCTAAAAGAAAAAACGTAAAAATAAAAAAATAAAAGTAAAATACAATAAATTTAAAGAGCCCCCGTCCCCATGTATAGAAGCAAATGCATACGCAAGTCGCACCCACATACGTAAACAGCGTTCAAATGACACGTGAGGCATCGCCACATGCGATATAGCGAGAGCAATAATTCTAGCCCTAGACCTCCTCTGTAGCTCTAAACTTGTAACCTGTAAAAAATGTTAAAGCATCGCCTATGGGGATTTTTAAGTACCGAAGTTTGGCTCCATTCCACGAGTGTGTGCAATTTTAAAGCGTGACATGTTGGGTATCCATTTACTTAACATCATCTTTCACATTATATAAAAAAAATTGGGCTAACTTAACTTTACCCCTTTTTTTTTTAAATTCATGAAACTTTTTTTCCCAAAAAAAACCCGTTTGATAAATTGCTGCGCAAATACCGCGTGACGTAAAAAGTTGCAACAACCACCACTTGATTCCCTTGAGTCTCTGCTAAAAAAAAAACAACAATATATAATGTTTGGGGGTTCCGAGTAATTTTCTAGAAAAAAAATACTGAATTAAACTTGTAAACAAAAAGTTTCAGAAAAGGCCCGGTATGGAAGTGGTTATTATTATACAGGATTTATATATCGCCAACAGACTGCACAGCACTTCACAACATGAGAGCAGACTGTACAGATACAATACAATTCAATACAGGGGGGATCAGAGGGTGCTGATCCTTAGAGCTTACAATCTAAGAGGGAGGGTCAAGTGATACAGAAGGTAAGAATGGGGGGGATGAGCTGGTGAAGAAAATAAAAGCTCAGTTGTTAGATAAAAGGCAAGATAGGCTTCTCTGAAGAGAGGAGTAGGAGATAGTCAGACAGACTAAAGTAGGGAGTTCCAGAGGATGGGAGAGGCTCTGGAAAAGTCCTGGAAGTGAGCAACGGGAAGCGGTGATGAGAGAGCTGGAGAGCAAGAGGTCCTGGGAGGAACGAAGAGAGCGGCTTGGTTGGTATTTTGAGACCAGATTAGTGTAGTGATGTAGCTGGGAGCAGAGTTGTGGATGGCTTTGTAAGTTGTTAGTATTTTGAAACGAATTTGTTTGATGAGCGGAAGTGGAGGACACTGAATGGAGACCAGTGGAGGGATTGGTAGAGAGGGGTGGAGGACACTGAATGGAGACCAGTGGAAGGATTGGCAGAGAGGGGTGGAGGACACTGAATGGAGACCAGTGGAGGGATTGGTAGAGAGGGGTGGAGGACACTGAATGGAGACCAGTGGAGAGATTGGTAGAGAGGGGTGGAGGACACTGAATGGAGACCAGTGGAGGGATTGGTAGAGAGGGGTGGAGGACACTGAATGGAGACCAGTGGAGGGATTGGTAGAGAGGGGTGGAGGACACTGAATGGAGACCAGTGGAGGGATTGGTAGAGAGGGGTGGAGGGCACTAAATGGAGACCAGTGGAGGGATTAGCAGAGGGGTGGAGGACACTGAATGGAGACCAGTGGAGAGATTGGTAGAGAGGGGTGGAGGACACTGAATGGAGACCAGTGGAGGGATTGGTAGAGAGGGGTGGAGGACACTGAATGGAGACCAGTGGAGGGATTGGTAGAGAGGGGTGGAGGACACTGAATGGAGACCAGTGGAGGGATTGGTAGAGAGGGGTGGAGGGCACTAAATGGAGACCAGTGGAGGGATTGGTAGAGAGAGGTGGAGGATACTGAATGGAGGCCAGTGGAGGGATTGGCAGAGAGGGGTGGAGGACACTGAATGGAGACCAGTGGAGAGATTGGTAGAGAGGGGTGGAGGACACTGAATGGAGACCAGTGGAGGGATTGGTAGAGAGGGGTGGAGGACACTGAATGGAGACCAGTGGAGGGATTGGTAGAGAGGGGTGGAGGGCACTAAATGGAGACCAGTGGAGGGATTAGCAGAGGGGTGGAGGACACTGAATGGAGACCAGTGGAGAGATTGGTAGAGAGGGGTGGAGGACACTGAATGGAGACCAGTGGAGGGATTGGTAGAGAGGGGTGGAGGACACTGAATGGAGACCAGTGGAGGGATTGGTAGAGAGGGGTGGAGGACACTGAATGGAGACCAGTGGAGGGATTGGTAGAGAGGGGTGGAGGACACTGAATGGAGACCAGTGGAGGGATTGGTAGAGAGAGGTGGAGGATACTGAATGGAGGCCAGTGGAGGGATTGGCAGAGAGGGGTGGAGGACACTGAATGGAGACCAGTGGAGGAATTGGTAGAGAGGGGTGGAGGACATTAAATGGAGACCAGTGGAGGGATTGGTAGAGAGGGGTGGAGGACACTGAATGGAGGTCAGTGGAGGGATTGGTAGAGAGGGGTGGAGGACACTGAATGGACGTCAGTGGAGGGATTGGTAGAGAGGAGTGGAGGACACTGAATGGAGGCCAGTGGAGGGATTGGCAGAGAGGGGTGGAGGACACTGAATGGAGACCAGTGGAGGGATTGGCAGAGAGGGGTGGAGGACACTGAATGGAGACCAGTGGAGGGATTGGTAGAGAGGAGTGGAGGACAATGAATGGAGACCAGTGGAGGGATTGGTAGAGAGGAGTGGAGGACAATGAATGGAGACCAGTGGAGGGATTGGTAGAGAGGGGTGGAGGACAATGAATGGAGACCAGTGGAGGGATTAGCAGAGGGGAGTGGAGGACACTGAATGGAGACCAGTGGAGGGATTAGCAGAAGGGAGTGGAGGACACTGAATGGAGACCAGTGGAGGGATTGGTAGAGAGGGGTGGAGGACACTGAATGGAGACCAGTGGAGGGATAGGTAGAGAGGGGTGGAGGACACTGAATGGAGACCAGTGGAGGAATTGGTAGAGAGGGGTGGAGGACACTGAATGGAGGCCAGTGGAGGGATTGGTAGAGAGGGGTGGAGGACACTGAATGGAGGCCAGTGGAGGGATTGGTAGAGAGGGGTGGAGGACACTGAATGGAGGCCAGTGGAGGGATTGGTAGAGAGGAGTGGGGGACACTGAATGGAGACCAGTGGAGGGATTGGCAGAGAGGGGTGGAGGACACTGAATGGAGACCAGTGGTGGGATTGGTAGAGAGGGGTGGAGGACACTGAATGGAGAACAGTGGAGGGATTGGCAGAGAGGGGTGGAGGACACTGAATGGAGACCAGTGTAGGGATTGGAAGAGAGGGGTGGAGGACACTGAATGGAGACCAGTGGAGGGATTGGTCATTGAATCACAGTTTTTCTTTCATCGATTACAGCATATCATGGGGAAGACAAAGAAAAAGAAAGGAAACTTCCATAGCGTAAAAAATCTCACAGGCTTGTTAAAAGACTATCTGCATTCCACTCACATCTGAAGAGTGTCTGCCCAACTCTAGGGAGTCCCACGCTCAGCTATGTATAGCCGTTGCACATATTTTGATCTTTTCTGCACCTTATCTCAGAAACTTTATAGTATGTTGTATAGAGTTGATATTAACTGGTTGCCGACCAGCCGCTGCAGTTTTACTGTGGTAGAATGGTACAGCTGGGCGAAACGACGTTACCTTAAGTCGCTTCGCCTTTTGGCCACTAGGTACGTGTGCCCGGAGCCGATGCGAGTGCGCGGCGGGCGCGATGATCGCCGGGCACCCGCGATCACTCGTGACAGAGCGAGAACCGGGATCTGTGTGTGTAAACAAACAAATCCCGGTTCTTTCAGGGGAGAGGAGACGGATCGTGTGTTCATACTAAGTATTAACACCGGTCTCTCTTCCCCTAGTCAGTCCCCTCCCCCCTACAGTTAGAACACAGTTAACCCTTTGATCGCCCTCTAGTGTTAACCCCTTCCCTGCCTGTGTCATTTATACAGTAATCAGAGCATTTTTATAGCACTGATCGCTGTATAATTGTCAATGGTCCCAAAAATGTGTCAAGTGTGTCTAATTTGTCCGCCGCAATATCGCGGTCCCGATAGAAAAAAAAAAATAAATAAAAAAAACAGATTGCCGCCATTACTAGTAACAAAAATAAATAAAAAACGCCATTAATCTATCCCCTATTTTGTAGACGCTATAACTTTTGTGCAAACCAATCAATAAGCTTATTGCAATTTTTTTTACCAAAAATATGTAGAAGAATATGTATCCGCCTAAACTGAGGAGAAAAAAAAAAAAAAAAAAAGTGGCATATTATAGCAAAACGTAAAAGATAGTGTTTTTTTTCAAAATGGTCACTCTTCGTTTGTTTATAGAGCAAAAAAACTAAAAAAACCGCAGAGGTGATTAAACACCACCGAAAAAAAAAGCTCTATTTGTGGGGGAAAAAAAAAAGGACGTCGTTTTTGTTTGGGTACAACGTCGCACGACCGCGCAATTGTCAGTTAAAGCGACGCAGTGCCGAATCGCAAAAAACGGCCCGGTCATTGAGCAGCCAAATCCTTCCGGGGCTGAAGTGCACTTTCTAGATATTGTATATAGAATTGGTTTATCTCACACACATGAATCAGATTGTAAAGTTCTTGGCGTGTGGATTAGCGCTATTTTTATCATCACTTTACACAGTTGATGAATTGGTTTTTTTTTTCACAATTATAGGAGTAGAAGCCGTTGGAGACATGTGTGGTGCTGGGATTACATTACCTGCTTCTCTTTGTTCAAAGACTCTTCCAGGCCGAGGACGACCTCCCTGTACTGCTCCACATTACTGGTGGACGTCTTCAGCCTCTCCTTCAGGTCACTGATTTGCTCTGTAGCCTGCTTCAGCTTATTCTTCATTTCCTCCATATCTTCAGCGTTTGCCTCTTTGTCTGAAAAAACAAAATTAGTGCGCAAACGAATTAATCCTTTCACGCCGATACTATGAATATAAGGCGGCCTCACTGCGCTAAGCTTTTTTTTCCCCGTAGGGCCGCATATATGCGTCTCTCTCTTTGTACTGGGATCAGCCAGAATCGGCTTTGATCGGCTCCTGACTATTTTTTGTTATGCCGGATCGGCTCTTCACCCGACATATAAAAAAAAAAAAAGTCAAAAAGCATTTGAAAACACAGATCTTGACGTTTTGAATGTTTTTAAGCGCTTAAGGGATTTGGGGTCTTATAGATCCCTCCATAAAGAGGACCCGTCACATGGGATGTTGATATTCCTTGTAAAAGCAAAAAAAAAAAATTAAAGCCGTCAAACTAAAAATAATAATAAAAAAAAAAAAAAAAAAAAAAAACGAATAAATAAAAAATTAAATAAAAATAAAATAAAACTTAAGTACCCACAAACAGCAATTGTCCTACACATGTGAGGTATGGCCACAAACGTCAGATCGTGGGCAGTAATTCCAACACCAGACCTTCTCTGTAAACCTGGGAAGGCTTTTCAAGCATCGCCTATGGATAGCAAAATTGACATTGTTCTTGCCATTGAATGGGGGTACGCAATTTTAAAGCTTGATACGTTTGGTATCTATCTACTCGGCGTATCATCATCTTCCACCACTTAAGGACTGGAAGATTTTCCCCCCTTAAACGAAGAGGCCATTTTTTTGCGATACGCCACTGCGCCGCTTTAACCGACAACTGCGCGGTCGTACGACGCTGTACCCAAACAAATCTGAAACAACCGTCCTTCTCCTTTTTGCGCTATAAACAAAAAAAAAAAAATGTAAAAAAAATTTTTAAAAAAAAGACCGACAATTTTGAAAGAAAAATTATATTTTTTACTTTTTGCTATAATAAATATCCCCAAAAATTTTTTAAAACAAAAATTTCTTCATCACTTTAGGCCAATATGTAGTAGTCTACGCATTTTTTTTAAAAATAAATAAATCGCAATAAGCGTATATTGATTGGTTTGCGCAAAAGTTATAGCGTCTACAAAATAGGTAAAAGATTTATGGCAGTTTTATTATAATTTTCTTTTTTTTTTTTTTACTAGTAATGGTGGTGATCAGCGATTTTTAGCAGGACTGCGACATTGGGGCAGACAGATTAGACACTTTTGACACCAGTGACGTTTATACAACGATCAGTGCTATAAATATAGCCACCGATTATTGTATAAATGTCACTGGCAGGGAAGGGGTTAACACTAGAGGGTGATCAAGGGGACTGATTGGAGAGAGATCGCTGTTCCTGATCACGAGGAACAGCAGATCTCTCTCTACTCCCCTGTCAGAACGTGGATCTGTTTGTTTACATTGACAGATGCCATCCTGGCTCTCTGGAGCGATCGTGGGTGGCCGCCGGCAGCAGGCGTGCGCATCTGCTATAGCTCTTAAAAGAGCCGGCGTAGTACACCCACGGCATTTAGCGGTAACGAGCCGACCGGCCACAGTATAATGATTGCGGCTGGTCTGCAGGTGGTTAATATTTTACAAAAAAAAAAAAAATGGGTTCTGTACTGTGATTTTTTTTTTTGCGATGAAAACGTTTTTTATCCCCCCCCCCCCAAAAAAAGTGCATTTGAAAAAAAAAAAAAAACAGCTGCGCAATTACTGTGTGACATAAAAAATTTCAACACCCGCCAATTTATTCTCTAGGGCAGTGATGGTGAACCTTGGCACTCCAGATGTTTTGGAACTACATTTCCCAGGATGCTCCACTACACTGCAGAGTGCAGGAGTATCATGGGAAATGTAGTTCCAAAACATCTGGGGTGCCAAGGTTCACTATCACTGGTCTAGGGCCTTTGCTTTAAAGCAGAACTATAGGCATAACTCCCCCCCATTTTAGATTAAGGGAGGGTTATAACCCGTCAAGATTTTTTTTTTTTCACCATCTGTGTCCCATTGCAAAGATTTCTCTTCACTTCCTGTTTTTAAGAGGACCCTCCAGTCCCCAGAACTAGTGTCCCCATTGGAAGATTTCCCAGTTATTACTTTGCTGGGGACACCCCAACATTTCAGATTTTCTTTTACTTTCAATGATAACAATAAAAAAAGATTGTAAATTGATGTGTTAGCTGCTGAACGGACCTCTGAGCGCAATTTCTTTTTCTATTTTTTTAAGTGGTTGTAAGCCCAGGTACACACTATAGCGATGTCAGACATCGTATGTGATTTGCACCGATCACATGTAATGTCTATGCAATGCAAATTCAGTCGCATCGCATCCTGACCAAAATGGTGCAGGACCGTTTTTTGTTCACACCCATGCGATCTGATTCCAGTCTGAACACGCAGTTCGCACTGCGATCTGTGAACAGATCTGGGGGTGTCATTAACCTTGTATGGACACCCGCAGCGGTTCGCAGAGGGCAGTGTGAACCGCCAGAGATTTAGGAACCCGCACTGGATTCGCAGGGTTTCCCCGCATCGCACCCGTGTGAACCGAGCCGAAGAGGCAGAAGGCGCATTCAATGCATTAGGATAGAAAGCCTTCTGTGTGCCTTCCCCCCCACCCCAATACTTACCGGAGCCCATCTCAATCCAGCGATGTTGCCAGAGAGCCACAGCTGTCTGGGACTCCCCTCCTCATTGGCTGAGACAGCGGCGAAGCGCCATTGGCTCCCACTGCTGTCAAAGTCAGTGAGCCAAAGAGGAGAGAGGGGGCAGGGCAGGGCCGCAGCTCTGTGCCTGAATGAACACAGGGAGCTGCGGCTCGGCTGCCTCATAGCAAACTGATTGTTGTGGGGGCCCTCAACAGGAGGGAAAGGCCAGGGGCCCCGGCGGCGGGAGGGGCCAGGGGCCCCGGCGGCGGGAGGGGCCAGGGGCCCCGGAGGATCCGGGTTGCTCTGTGCAAAACCATTACACAGAGCAAATAAGTAGAACATTTTTTTTTTTTTATTAAAAATAACAAAGGAGGAGACTTTAGTATCACTGTTATCTCCAATAAATTACCTTCTGCAGATGGCTGACTGGAACGCGATGCCAGCTGAGCTTCGAAATTGGTCAGCTGTTGCCTCAATGTAGCGATATCTTTGTTTGCATTCTTCAGGAGCTCCTTGGTGCTGTTGTGAAGATTTAACTCGGATTCGTATTGCCTCTTGATATCCAGGATCTGAACCTAGAAATAAAAATAGAAGATGATTTCAGTGCTCTGGAGGCGTGGAACACACAATTGTCCGGAGTTTCGGAATACTTACATCCTGGTTCTTGCCCAGCAAGTGTTTCTGTTCTATTTCATGCTCCAACTTCTTCTTCACATGTGTTAGCTCTTGTTCCAGTCTCTCGATCTGGTTGTTGTATCGTTGCCGAATTTCTGTCTCAGACCGTTCCAAAGTAACCTTAAAAAGCAAACAAATAAATAAAAGGTCCAGCTTGGTGAGGCTTTCAGCTGAAGTCACCCTAGCGTTTCCCAGCACCACTCCGATACAATCATACCTTCTAAACTTGCTATAAAATTTAAAATTTAGGAGTGCCAAGCAAATAACCTGAAATGGATGAGAAGTTTATCGATTAACCCTTTTACTGCCAGGTCTGTGCAAAATAACAGTGCGGGGGTGGGGAGGGTTACACACAGTCTGTAAATCTGACAAGCAGACTCCTGCCCGTCACATGGAAACATTTAGGTGGCTGCGCTGCCACCAGATTTCTTCCACACAACCCCCCCCCCCCACGCATCTCTGCCATGTATCCCAGACTCCGCTTGCCCGTCAGCGGACCCAGGACAGACAGACATAGGGGAGGGAGAAGAGCGGACTCACTCCCTGCTTGTTTGAGACCCAGAAAGTGATGCGATTTCACTTCCGGGTCAGCCTCCCCGTGTCTCCAGCCGGGATGGGCAGAAGAGAATGTGATGTATTTTTTTGTCCCCTATGTGATGAAAAATAAAAAACTTAAAAGTAAAACATTTAAGCTACACCCAACATATAAAATCCCGCCAGGGTACAGGCACTGCGAGGACGGGCGGGGGAGCTGCGAGGACGGGCGGGGGAGCTGCGAGGACGGGCGGGGGAGCTGCGAGGACGGGCGGGGGATCTGGAATATTCTGGAAGTAACATTTCACCATAATATTTATATATATCCATTCTCACAGATCACCCGCCGTCCACGCAGTGCCTGTACCGTGCCATGTCCCTCTGCAGCAGACTATGATTGATCCCATCGCAGTTTCCATCAGGATCAGACTGCGGCAACTCCATGCCAGTCCCGGACCGATCACCTTGACGTAAAGCTCTGTCACCTGCTGCCTTGGCAGGTTCCTGCCGTCCTTCCCATTGGCTTTTGTATGACAGGAGAAGATAATAGGAGCCAGCAGCCCCCCCTTCCTTCTCTGTCCTCATTTGGAGGCTGGAGAAACTTGTGATAGCTGGGAGGTGAGCCGAGCATTGCACACCATGGATCCCCACCAAGGAGATCACTCCATCTAGGATCTCCCCCTACCTACCCAATCGGATCGGCATGCATTTCACCACCAGGAATTTCAGGCCAAGGGTGACATCAGAAGTAGCCGAAAGGGACGACACCTGTTAGGCCGCCAACTAGTTTCGCAAATTGCATCTTTAGGAAAGCTAGGGTATCACTTTTAAACTCATTTGGAAATGTTGCATTAGTTAGGAAGTCTACTCTCTGCCACCCCCTATTATTTCCGGCTGATTGCTAACACGCAGCTCCAGATGACGCCCCAGTGACGAAACGCGTAGGGAGGGGCTAACAGCATCTTTGCATCATTTCCGGTTTCGAGCTGTGGAACGCAAAGCGCCCCGGCTTCCTGTTTTTTACCCAAAGCTCTGTAATAGACTGAATGTAAGTCTTTGTACTAATAAATTGTCAAGTTTTAATGGTAATACACTATGGAGGTGTCTCTTTTCTGCATGTGGGAGCAACAAAGGGCCAGCTGAAAGGAGACTAATTTATGCCTTATACCACAAAAACAGAAGCAACCAGCTGAAATAGGATCAAAGGCATTTCCTGTGTGCTACACAGTGGCAAATACTGTGAAGGCAGAATACCTCCTTGTGGGGTGAATGGTTCTGGTGAGGGCATTTCTTATGGGGCACCTTTTAAGAAGCACCGAATACGGATTTTTTGAAGAGCACCTGTCACTTTATACTTTATTCATGATATACGGACTTTTCAGTGCACTAGCACTTTCTCTAGCATTCTACTAGAGGACATTATAAGGGTTTTATGTTGGTTTTTATGCACAATCTTTATATATTTTTAATCACATCAGACTGTGGTTTTAATTGTGGTTTTTATAATTGTGGTTTTTGCACACAAGGAATATACTAACTACTGGTTGGACTGTTTGCAAATCTGTATTCCAGTACCACTTGCATTAAGTTTGCACATTTATTGGCTTGATTTTTTGTATCATTTGTATAGTTATATCAGAAATTCACTCAACAAATCTAGGGATCTTTCACATGAGAGGGGATATGATTTCAATATACAAATACTGTACTGGTGACCCCACAATATACAAATACCGGACTGGTGACCCCACAATAGGGAATAAACGTTTCTGTGGAAGGGAGTTTAACAAGACTCGTGGCCACTCATTAAAATTAGAAGAAAAGAGGTTTAACCTTAAACTACGTAGAGGGTTCTTTACTGTAAGAGCGGCAAGGATGTGGAATTCCCTTCCACAGGCGGTGGTCTCAGCGGGGGGGCATCGATTGTTTCAAGAAACTATTAGATAAGCACCTGAACGACCGCAACATACAGGGATATACAATGTAATACTGACATATAATCACACACATAGGTTGGACTTGATGGACTTGTGTCTTTTTTCAACCTCACCTACTATGTAATACTATGTAACTATTCTACTGACCTGGATGGTTTGTAGGTTGGTAAGCAGCAAGTTCTGGCCCCTTTGCTCGGCCAGTAAGGACTCTCTCTCTTGACTTAGACGAGTTTCAGTCATTTTCAATAATTCCTTTTCACGCTTCAGATTTTCTGCCTTAACCTGGTGATAAAATATAAAAATAAATAAATAAAATAAAATTAAAAAAAATCAGCTTGCAGTAGAACCTATAGAACAATGAGAACACGTCAATCGATGTAAATGTAAGAACATTAAACTTTCTTTTAATTGCTGTGTTGGACCCAAAAGATAAAAAACACTCCAAAAACTGTTGGGTTCTCCTACAGACTTCAGCAAGAAAAAAAAATAAAGAACAAATTCTCCGGATTGGAGCGGCATTTGACAGAGCGGGGAGCAGGAAAGGTGAGCATTGTTCTTTTCCAGGTATTTTCACAGGCCTCGTCTTTCTAAACCACTTCCCACCAGCATGTTGTTGTGGATTTGAAGTGGCGATATCTGGATGATGGGTGCAGCTACAGGAATAATCCAGATACTTTTTTTTTTTTTTCAGCTACCAAATCCCTACAGTCATCCTAGCAGCTGATTAGCTGCTGGATTGCTTTTACATGCAGCAGGAGGGGATGTCCCCCTCCTCCAGGCTCTCACATATTCGATTGGGAAGCCAGAGAGCGGATCCGGCGGTGATCCTGGATTACTACAGAGTTGGTCAAGGACCGGATGGTCCCCGGCCATCTCCGACTTTTTTTTTTTTCTGGAAGGCAGAGATCAACGCACACGGCTAATCACAGTGAGAAATTTCCCGATCTGTGGAGCTGCGGACCGGGAAATGTCTCACTCTGCCTGCGATCAGCGCTGTGCAGGGACCGGTCATCCCTAATTTCTATCACAAGGGAGGTTTACATTTCTTGTGATAAGAATAAAAGTGATAAAAAAATAAAAAAATTTAATAAAAAAAAAAGGGGGGACAGTGTGAAAATATATATCATTTCTTAACCACTTAAGGACCGGGCCTATTTTTCAGACTCGTGTTTTTTAGCAAAAAAAAAAAAAAATGCAGATTTTAAAACTTGTAAATTACTTAGAAGAACCCCCAAAAATGATATATTTATTTTCAGACACCCTAGTGGCGATATATGGATGACGGGTGCAGCTACAGGAATTATCCAGATACTTTTTTTTTTTTTCGGTGGCGGTTGTTGCAATACTTTTCGGTCACACCGTATTTGTGCAGCGGTCTTACAAGTGCACTGTTTTGGAAAAAATACTGTTTATTTTTTTTTCAATTCAAAAAAGTGTAACGTAAGCCCAATTTTTTTTTTTATATTGTGAAAGATGATGTTACGCCGAGTAAATTGATACCCAACATGTCACGCTTTCAAAATAGCGCCCGCTTGTGGAATGGCGACAAAGTTTTACCCTTAAAAATCTCCATAGGCGACGTTTAAAAATTTCTACAGGTTACCAGTTTTGAGTTACAGAGGAGGTCTAGTGATAGAATTATTGCTCTCGCTCTAACGATCGCGGTGATACCTCACGTGTGTGGTTTGAACATAGTTTTCATATGTGGGCGCAACTTGCGTAAGCATTCGCTTCTACGTGTGAGCTCAGCGGGACGGGGCGCTTTAAATTTTTTTTTTTTTTTACTTTTTATTCTGACACTGTTCTTTTAAAAACATCCCCTCTAATAGAAAAAAAAAAAAAAAAAAAAAACATGACAGGATTTCTTAAATATGAGAGTCAAAAAGACCTTAGATCTCATATTTACACTAAAATGCAATAAAAATAAATAAAAAAAACATTCCCCTTTAAGAGCATTGGGCGGAAGCGACGTTTGACGCCCCCCCCAATGCTATGAAGCAGAGTGGGGGGCCATCTTTCCCTGACTGGCCTTCCAGGCTCAGAGGACAGCAGACATGATCGTCTCCGCCGCTACCGACGGCTCCAGTAAGCGGCGGAGATGACCGGAGCGGGGGGGGGGGGGGCCTCTCCCACTCCCGATAAAAATTATCTTGCCGTGAATCCGCCGCAGAGACCACTTTCATCTGCAAGCGGACCGCCCGCTGAAGAGGATACCGGGGTTATGGCTGTTAGCGGAGCCACAGCGATATTCCCCTTCAAACTGGCGACGTACGACGGCGGGCGGTCTGCAAGTGGGTAACGTGCCCACACGATCGCACGCAGAAGAAGTGAACACATACGTAGGTTTCAACCACATATGTAAACGTTGTTCGCACCACACATGTGAAGTATCGCCACGGATGTTCTAGTGAGAGTAATAATTCTACACCAGACAACCTCCAACTCCAAACTAGTAACCTGTTCGGAGCAGAATAGTGATCTGTGAGATGGGGAGGTGTGTCCTGTGTCAGTGTACGGTACAAGCACCTCCCCCCACAGGTAGAAAGCACTCTCTAGGAACACATTTAACCCTTTTATAGTCCCTGATGGAAACCCCTTCCCTGCCAGTGTCATTAGTACAGTGACAGTGCATATTTTTTAGCACTGATCACTGTACAAGTATCACTGGTTTCTCAAAAAAGTGTTAGTGTCAGATTTGACTGCCGCAATCCCGATATAAGTCACCGATCGTCGCCATTAGTAGAGGAAAAAAAAAAAATTCCAAAAATCTATCCCATAGTTTGTAGATGCTATAACTTCTGTGCAAACCAATCAATATACACTTGTATATAGTATATAGGAATTATACACATATATTGTATATAGGAGTTTGTAGCAGAATACATAGTGGCTTAAATTGATGAAGAAATTAGATAGTATTTTTCCCAATTTGATTGGATTTTTTTCTTAGCAAAAAGTAAAAAATGTTTTTTTTTGTTAGTCTGTTTTTGTTTATAGTGCAAAAAAAAAAAAAAAAAAAAAAACGCAGAGGTGATCAAATACCACCAAAAGAAATCTCTATTTGTGTGGAAAAAAGAAATTATATAAAATGTCGTGTGTGTACAGCATCACACGACCGCGCAATTGTCAGTGAAAATAATGCAGTGCCCTAATCACAAAATATGACCTGGTCATGAAAAGGGGGGGGGGGGGTAAACCTTCCGGAGATGAAGTGGTTAAGGTATATTATTTTTCCCCAAAAAAATGGCATTTGAAAAAAAAAAAAAAAAACGCTGCAAAAATACCGTGTGACATAAATTTCAACAATCGCCATTTTATTCTCCAAAAAAAAAAAAAAAAAAAAAAAAAAAAACGTTCAGGGGTTCCGAGTAATTTTCTAGCCAAAAAACAGATTTTTACATGTAGGAAAGAAATGTCAGAATTGAAGTTTGATGTTCTTATATTTGGTCTTCCCTTTGCATTCTTTTTTAGACCTGGTGATGTCACCACTGTTGTCTCTGTGCTCCTCGCCCCCCCCCCAGTACTCCTCTTAAGAGCTCTCAGTCCTGATGCAAGCAGTGGGAGGAGTTATGCAAACATCAAAAACGCGTTGATGGGTGGGTGTCGGTCTGGGCGTTCCTAGGCAGGCTCGATCTACACAGGTAACGCCCACATGTGAGGCTGAGCCTCACCGATTACTTACTTCACTAAGTGCTAGTTTCTCATTGGCTGCCCTCAGATCCTGTGTTATGGTATTAATGATCTGCTCCTGTTTTTGGGTTGTCGCCGACATTTTTTGGGATTTCTCTTGTAAAGATGCGATTTCGCGACGGTAACTTTCCACATTGTCCTGCAACATTTCATACCTAACCAGAAAAAATTAAGATTTGAGATCAGTAAATTTCTTAAAAACAATGAAGTAGAAAAATTGCACATTAAAGCTGAACCCCCCCCCCCCCCCGAGAAAAAACCTCCAAACACAAAGGAAATGCATATAAATGTCAATCCAGTCCTGAGATTTACACAGCACAACCCCTCCGGCGGGGGAGGAGAACGATTTCTCTGTGTTAGTAGAGCTAAAAGACAAAACATTTTTATTTCTTATTTTGGATGAAGTAATGGAGGGTTATAATCCCTGTCAGTTTTTTACTGTCTCATTGGGGGAGATTTCCCTTCACTTCCTGTCCCACAGACAGGAAGCACCTCACATAGTACACACACTGATTAGGCACACAGTTAACCCTTCGATCACCCCATATATCAGGGATAGGCAATTAGCGGACCTCCAGGTGTTGCAGAACTACAAGTCCCATGAGGCATAGCAAGACTGACGGCCACAAGCATGACACCCAGAGGCAGAGGCAAGATGGGACTTATAGTTTTGAAACAGATGGAGGTCTGCTAATTGCATATCCCTGCTCTAATGTTAACCCCTTCCCAGCCAGTGTCATTAGTACAGTGACAGTGCATATTTTTAGCACTGATCACTGTATTGGTGTCACTGGTCCCCAAAAAGTGTCAAAAATGTCAGATTGTTCACTGCAGCATAGCAGTCCCGCCATAAGTTGTCAATCGCCGCCATTACTAGTATATATATATAAAAAAAAAAAAAAAATTAAATTAAAATTCCAGTAATACACATATACATGTATGTATCTCCCATAGTTTGAAGACACTTTCATGCAAACTAGGGTTGTCCCGATACCACTTTTTTAAGACTGAGTACCAATACTTTTTCTCAAGTACTCGCCGATATCAATACTTTTTTTTGTGTTGTGTGACAGTGGCACCAATATGCAGCACTAATAGGTGGCACTGATGAGGCGTGGACTGTCCATTTATTTTTATTCTACTTTTTCTTACAATTTTATTTTTTACAATTTATAGTTTTGTTTTTTTTTTTTTTTTTACAATGATTTCTTTTTTTATGGGGGGAGAGAAAGGGGGATCCCTGACATCTCCCGTTTGAGACAGGAAAAGGGACTGAGGACACAGATTCCCCAGTCCCTTTCTCTGCGGCCTCAGCTGCACTGGAGATGAAAGGACAGCAGACAGCGGCTCCTCCCCATTCATAAACTGAAGCATAATAAATGCAGATTACGATGCTCAGTTATGATTTAGTCAGTGATCCCCGACTCTCTGCAATCAGAAAAGGAAGGAACCGGTAAATGACATATATACCGGTACCTTCCTCTGCTCTCCATCCTGACGGAGCCGGACGCAACCAGGGAGGGCACGAGGGGGAGCCGGACGCAACCAGGGAGGGCACGAGGGGGAGCCGGACGCAACCAGGGAGGGCACGAGGGGGAGCCGGACGCAACCAGGGAGGGCACGAGGGGGAGCCGGACGCAACCAGGGAGGGCACGAGGGGGAGCCGGACGCAACCAGGGAGGGCACGAGGGGGAGCCGGACGCAACCAGGGAGGGCACGAGGGGGAGCCGGACGCAACCAGGGAGGGCACGAGGGGGAGCCGGACGCAACCAGGGAGGGCACGAGGGGGAGCCGGACGCAACCAGGGAGGGCACGAGGGGGAGCCGGACGCAACCAGGGAGGGCACGAGGGGGAGCCGGACGCAACCAGGGAGGGCACGAGGGGGAGCCGGACGCAACCAGGGAGGGCACGAGGGGGAGCCGGACGCAACCAGGGAGGGCACGAGGGGGAGCCGGACGCAACCAGGGAGGGCACGAGGGGGAGCCGGACGCAACCAGGGAGGGCACGAGGGGGAGCCGGACGCAACCAGGGAGGGCACGAGGGGGAGCCGGACGCAACCAGGGAGGGCACGAGGGGGAGCCGGACGCAACGAGGGAGGGCACGAGGGGGAGCCGGACGCAACCAGGGAGGGCACGAGGGGGAGCCGGACGCAACGAGGGAGGGCACGAGGGGGAGCCGGAGCCAACGAGGGAGGGCACGAGGGGGAGCCGGAGCCAACGAGGGAGGGCACGAGGGGGAGCCGGAGCCAACGAGGGAGGGCACGAGGGGGAGCCGGAGCCAACGAGGGAGGGCACGAGGGGGAGCCGGAGCCAACGAGGGAGGGCACGAGGGGGAGCCGGAGCCAACGAGGGAGGGCACGAGGGGGAGCCGGAGCCAACGAGGGAGGGCACGAGGGGGAGCCGGAGCCAACGAGGGAGGGCACGAGGGGGAGCCGGAGCCAACGAGGGAGGGCACGAGGGGGAGCCGGAGCCAACGAGGGAGGGCACGAGGGGGAGCCGGAGCCAACGAGGGAGGGCACGAGGGGGAGCCGGAGCCAACGAGGGAGGGCACGAGGGGGAGCCGGAGCCAACGAGGGAGGGCACGAGGGGGAGCCGGAGCCAACGAGGGAGGGCACGAGGGGGAGCCGGAGCCAACGAGGGAGGGCACGAGGGGGAGCCGGAGCCAACGAGGGAGGGCACGAGGGGGAGCCGGAGCCAACGAGGGAGGGCACGAGGGGGAGCCGGAGCCAACGAGGGAGGGCACGAGGGGGAGCCGGAGCCAACGAGGGAGGGCACGAGGGGGAGCCGGAGCCAACGAGGGAGGGCACGAGGGGGAGCCGGAGCCAACGAGGGAGGGCACGAGGGGGAGCCGGAGCCAACGAGGGAGGGCACGAGGGGGAGCCGGAGCCAACGAGGGAGGGCACGAGGGGGAGCCGGAGCCAACGAGGGAGGGCACGAGGGGGAGCCGGAGCCAACGAGGGAGGGCACGAGGGGGAGCCGGAGCCAACGAGGGAGGGCACGAGGGGGAGCCGGAGCCAACGAGGGAGGGCACGAGGGGGAGCCGGAGCCAACGAGGGAGGGCACGAGGGGGAGCCGGAGCCAACGAGGGAGGGCACGAGGGGGAGCCGGAGCCAACGAGGGAGGGCACGAGGGGGAGCCGGAGCCAACGAGGGAGGGCACGAGGGGGAGCCGGAGCCAACGAGGGAGGGCACGAGGGGGAGCCGGAGCCAACGAGGGAGGGCACGAGGGGGAGCCGGAGCCAACGAGGGAGAGCACGAGGGGGAGCCGGAGCCAACGAGGGAGAGCACGAGGGGGAGCCGGAGCCAACGAGGGAGAGCACGAGGGGGAGCCGGAGCCAACGAGGGAGAGCACGAGGGGGAGCCGGAGCCAACGAGGGAGAGCACGAGGGGGAGCCGGAGCCAACGAGGGAGAGCACGAGGGGGAGCCGGAGCCAACGAGGGAGAGCACGAGGGGGAGCCGGAGCCAACGAGGGAGAGCACGAGGGGGAGCCGGAGCCAACGAGGGAGAGCACGAGGGGGAGCCGGAGCCAACGAGGGAGAGCACGAGGGGGAGCCGGAGCCAACGAGGGAGAGCACGAGGGGGAGCCGGAGCCAACGAGGGAGAGCACGAGGGGGAGCCGGAGCCAACGAGGGAGAGCACGAGGGGGAGCCGGAGCCAACGAGGGAGAGCACGAGGGGGAGCCGGAGCCAACGAGGGAGAGCACGAGGGGGAGCCGGAGCCAACGAGGGAGAGCACGAGGGGGAGCCGGAGCCAACGAGGGAGAGCACGAGGGGGAGCCGGAGCCAACGAGGGAGAGCACGAGGGGGAGCCGGAGCCAACGAGGGAGAGCACGAGGGGGAGCCGGAGCCAACGAGGGAGAGCACGAGGGGGAGCCGGAGCCAACGAGGGAGAGCACGAGGGGGAGCCGGAGCCAACGAGGGAGAGCACGAGGGGGAGCCGGAGCCAACGAGGGAGAGCACGAGGGGGAGCCGGAGCCAACGAGGGAGAGCACGAGGGGGAGCCGGAGCCAACGAGGGAGAGCACGAGGGGGAGCCGGAGCCAACGAGGGAGAGCACGAGGGGGAGCCGGAGCCAACGAGGGAGAGCACGAGGGGGAGCCGGAGCCAACGAGGGAGAGCACGAGGGGGAGCCGGAGCCAACGAGGGAGAGCACGAGGGGGAGCCGGAGCCAACGAGGGAGAGCACGAGGGGGAGCCGGAGCCAACGAGGGAGAGCACGAGGGGGAGCCGGAGCCAACGAGGGAGAGCACGAGGGGGAGCCGGAGCCAACGAGGGAGAGCACGAGGGGGAGCCGGAGCCAACGAGGGAGAGCACGAGGGGGAGCCGGAGCCAACGAGGGAGAGCACGAGGGGGAGCCGGAGCCAACGAGGGAGAGCACGAGGGGGAGCCGGAGCCAACGAGGGAGAGCACGAGGGGGAGCCGGAGCCAACGAGGGAGAGCACGAGGGGGAGCCGGAGCCAACGAGGGAGAGCACGAGGGGGAGCCGGAGCCAACGAGGGAGAGCACGAGGGGGAGCCGGAGCCAACGAGGGAGAGCACGAGGGGGAGCCGGAGCCAACGAGGGAGAGCACGAGGGGGAGCCGGAGCCAACGAGGGAGAGCACGAGGGGGAGCCGGAGCCAACGAGGGAGAGCACGAGGGGGAGCCGGAGCCAACGAGGGAGAGCACGAGGGGGAGCCGGAGCCAACGAGGGAGAGCACGAGGGGGAGCCGGAGCCAACGAGGGAGAGCACGAGGGGGAGCCGGAGCCAACGAGGGAGAGCACGAGGGGGAGCCGGAGCCAACGAGGGAGAGCACGAGGGGGAGCCGGAGCCAACGAGGGAGAGCACGAGGGGGAGCCGGAGCCAACGAGGGAGAGCACGAGGGGGAGCCGGAGCCAACGAGGGAGAGCACGAGGGGGAGCCGGAGCCAACGAGGGAGAGCACGAGGGGGAGCCGGAGCCAACGAGGGAGAGCACGAGGGGGAGCCGGAGCCAACGAGGGAGAGCACGAGGGGGAGCCGGAGCCAACGAGGGAGAGCACGAGGGGGAGCCGGAGCCAACGAGGGAGCACGAGGGGGAGCCGGAGCCAACGAGAGGGAGTCGGACCCAACGAGGGAGGGAGGAGGAGGAGGAGGAGATGCGGCTGTCAGATGCTTTATTGAAATCTATACAGGGAAATCGGTGCTTGAACCCCCCCCTCCCCGCTCGTCTGTGAGGCTGCCCTCCCCCCCTCATGCAAATGCTTGGTATCTGTATAATCCTAATGGCAAACCAGTGGATACAATCTTATTGTGATTTTCTTTTTACCAAAAACACGTAGCAGAATACATATTGGCCTTAAATTTATGAACAAATTTGATTTTTTACATTTTTTTTTTATTGGATATGTTTTATAGCAGAAAGTAACATTTTTTTTTTTGTTTATCAAAATTGTTGGTCTTTTGTTTATAGCGCAAAAAAATAAAACCACAGAGGTGATCAAATACCACCAAAAGAAAATTTCGATTTGTGGGGGAAAAAAAAGGACATTTTATTTGAGTACAGCGTTGCACAACCGTGCAATTTTCCGGTAAAGTAACGCAGTGCTGTATCGCAAAAAGTGGCCTGGTCATGAAAAGGGGGGGGGGGGGGGTAAATCTTCCAGAGGGCAAATGGCTAATACTTAAAGGTCAGGTCCCCCTCCCAGTCTGATTGGCCCGAGAAAGGAGAAACAGCAAACCGATAGGAGGAGAGAACAGAGAGATGAGCCTATCAGCATGTTGCTCGTTAGTAGAAAAGCATTACAGCGCACTTGATTGGCTCCCTGTGCTGCTCCTCCCTCTTTGTTGTACAGGAACTGCAGGAAGTCACATCGCTTGCATATAAAAGATAAATCTAGTGATGTGTGACTGGAATGGAAGGAATGTTCATCTCCCCGGAGTTCAGCTTTATATTGTAAGACAGAAGAATTACCGTTTGGAGGCGAATTCCAGCTGAGTGGAGATTCTGGCGTTCTGAGAACGAAGCTCAGTAACTTGTTCCTGCAGTTTCTCGTTTTGCTCGTTCAGCATTTTATCATTTTCTGCTTTTTCTTTTCTGTAATTTTCAAAGACATCTTGAAGCTGTTAAAAAAAAAAAAAAAAAAATGGGATTAAAGTCCATTTCCAATCAAACTGTGGGGGAGGGGGAGGGGTGTTAGAACCTCTGCTGGGTTATTTCTGCAACACTCAGGGCTCGTTCATGCTTGCACTAAAGAGCAAATTGTGTTCAGATCGTTCTTCAGATAGCATTTGAGACGTATGCTCTCCTCACCAGCTGTTTTAACCCCTTTAGCCCCACACTAGTGGAGTATCTTATTGTTCAGAGTCCAGAATTTTTAAAGCTTGTCTGAGCTGTCAGAAAAAAAAAGGGGGGGGGGGTGGCAGGGGAGCTTAATTTACACTCTGCAGAGCTCAGTGAGGAGAGTTCTGAGAGCTGATTGGTGGGAAGAGACACACCCCCTCTTCTTCACACAGGAACAGAGCCGAGACGGTCAATCACAGGCTGTGTGATGGGAGTTCCCTCCCCGTCTCCATTTATGTCTTGGTGTCAGAAGTCACTCATGCAGGTAACAGAGGAAGGAGGCAACAGACAGAAATGACACTTAGTGCTCTGGTGTGAGACAAGTACACACTATAGAGGGATATGCTTTGTTCAGATTTCATGTCTGAGGTTTACATTTACTTTAATTGCTTCACGACCGTCCCATAGCAGATTTACAGCTACAGAGAGGCTCTCCTGTGCAGAATCACATACGTGTGTGAGTAACGGCACTTCTGCCTGCAGGGGGCGCACAAGCATTGCCGGTATCTTGCCGAGAAAGTTCCCTCGGCGGATACGGACGCCCCCTGTACTGCGCAGGCGCAGCGCCTGCGCAGTACCAACTACTATGAGCCGCCGGAGATAGCCGAAGCTCAAAATGTTCAATCAGCTGTACACGGCGCCTGCATCCTGGGTCCAGGTTCCTTCCCCACCATCCAAGTGGACCTAAAGGGGGAATAAAAAAGAGCCGAGCGAGGCCGTGCCCGAAGCGTGTCGAGCAAAGCGAGGGGCCCTCTTACAGGCGCCGTGTACAGCTGATTTTCACCTATTCATCTTCGGCTATTTGCGCCGGATTCTACTGCACAGGCGCAGCACCTGCGCAGTAGAGGGGGGTCCTTATCCGCCGAGCGGAACTTTCTCGGCAGAACACCGGCGGGCCACTTCTGCAGCGATTAATCACAGCAGAAGCCAATCTATGGATTGCAGGCACTAAATACCCGCCGATTGTCCGTAAACAAGGCAGATCTCCATTCTGACAGGGGGGAGAAGGGATGGATTCTGTGTTCCTGCAAAGCGGAGAATAAAATCCAATCTCTTCCCCTAGTAAAAGCACCTCACATAATACACAAACACTGGCTAGGCACACGGTCACCCCTTTGATCGTCCCTGATGTTTAATCCCTTCCCAAAGAGTGTCATTAGTACAGTGACAGTGCATATTTTTAGCAATGATCACTGTATTAGTGCCACTGGTGCGCAGTTGGTCACCTCTAGGGGGGAGGTGTGTGTGTGCAGCCTGTCAATCTGGAAGGGGGTGTGTTTTGGCACAACCTATCACCCCTGGTCCGCCCCCCCCTCCCCCTGTAGGTAAGGTCACTACAGAGAACGAAGGGAGTAGTGATGATAGGAAAGCAGGCGCCCTCTGGTGGTGGAAGGGTGGCAGCGCAGGTTGTGCTGGCCAGCTTGCCTGCTGCCCCCCGGCCGAGCAGCCCGGCGCCCCCCCCCAACAGGTCTTGCCGCCCACATGGTCCGCAGCCTGAGGGGGGTTTACATGATAGCAAACCTTCACATTTTGAGTTCAGATCCGCTTTCAGTGTAAGCAAGTCTCTGATGTGGACAATATTACTCCGGGGGGGGGGGGGGGTGGGTGGGTTTAGATATACAGGTAAATTAAATCATCATCACCTGTTTAAGAGCAGCCTTGGCCTCAGCAACCTCTGTGGTGGATTCTGGAAGCTGTACTGCAGGCGTCGGGGTCGATGGGGGCTGACAAGATCCCGGAGACTTCCTGGGAGTTGAGGTCATCGATGCCTCATCTATAAAAAAATAAAAATAAAAATAAAAAAAAAAAAACCACAATAAGAGTTCTGATAAATCCCGATTAGCAATAATCATTAGAAGTAAAAAGTGTCCCAACTTCCTGGGAGAGGAAACTAATTGCCACTGCAAACTACCAGGAGTGTGCAAATCTGACAGGCCGACACCCATGTATCTGTCTGACCTTCTACCCATCGGTGGACCCGGGATTGGCATGGTGGGTGCCGCTGGGTAGAGGAGAGAGAAAGAGAGGAGGGGGGGGGTGATACTAAAAGGTCATTTTCTCTTCCTCCCCTCCCTATCCTCTACCCCTCTCTCCCCCCTCCTCCTATTGCGCAAATAACACGTGAAACAAATGTGCAATGATCACCTATCTATTGTACAGGGCCCTCTGCTTTCAGAAAATATATAAATGTTCTCGGGGTTGATGTTATTTTATTGCTAAAAATTAGGCTTTTTAAATTTATGCAGAGAAAACAGAAACTGCTCTGGAGCTGAACTGGTTAACGCAAAAAAACAGGAGAAAAATGGACCAGCGTGAAAGCAGCCTAAAGGTTTTGCACAGAGCAACTCCGATCCTTCTCTTCTGGGGTCCCCCGCTGGCACTCTTGGCTCCTCCCCCCATGCTGAGCCCCCCCCCCCCAGCAAGCCAAGTGTGCTCTCTCCCGAGCCCAGCTCTGTGACAGCAGCGGGAGCCAATAAGGAGGCAGAGCACCAGGAGAGCAGTTGCTCTCGTGCGCATCGCTGGATCAAGTTTAGATTCAGGTAAGTATGGGGGGGGGGGGGGGGGTAGCTGCATACTGAAGGTTTTTTTGCCATCATGTACAAATAATAAATAAATAAGAAAATGTTAAGAAAAACTTCAGCCATTAGAACCACTTTAATGACTCGGAAGCATCGTGTAAAAAAATGTCACTTCCCCCAGCAAGTACGGCCGGGGAAAAACCTAATGGAGTGCAATTTGCACCCCGTTAGCTTTAACCGCTTGCCGACCGCCGCATGTACATATACGCCAGCAGAATGGCACGACTGCGCAAATGGGCGGATCTGTACGTGCCTTTGAATTTCCTGCCGCGAGCTCTGTGCGTGTGATCGCGGGTCCCGCGGACTCGATGTCTGCGGGGATACCCACGATCGTCGCTGAAGAACGGGGAAATGCTGATGTAAACAAGCATCTCTCCGCTCTGCCTAATGACACTGACCACCGCACTCCCTGCAATCGGGAGCGGTGATCAGTGTCGTGTCACAAGTAGCCCCTCCCCCCCAGTTAGAACACACCCCTAGGACACACCTAACCCCTGCAGCTCCCCCTACTGGTTAACCCCTTCATTGCCGGTCACATTTACACAGTAATCAATGCATTTTTAATCGCACTGTTCACTGTATAAATGTGAATGGTCCCGAAATAGCGCCAAAAGTGTCCGATCTGTCCGCCATAATGTCACAGTCACAAATAAAAATTGCTGATCGCCGCCATTACTAGTAAAAAAAAAAAAAAAAAAAATTAATAAAAATGCCATAAAACTACCCCCTATTATGTTATGCTATAACTTTTGCGCAAACCAATCAATAAACGCTTATTGCGATTTTCTTTACCAAAAATATGTAGAAGAATACGTATCGGCCTAAACTGAGGAAAAAAAAGTTTTTTTTATATTTTTTGGGGATATTTAGTATAGCAAAAAATATTGCTTTTTTTTTTTTCAAAATTGTTGCTCTTTTTTTGTTTATAGCGCAAAAAATAAAAAGCGCAGGGGTGATCAAATACCACCAAAAGAACGTTCTATTTGTGGGGGAAAAAGGACGTCAATTTTGTTTGGAAGCAACAGCGCAACGACCGCGCAATTGTCAGTTAAAGCGACGCAGTGCCGAATCGCAACAAGTGCTCTGGTCTTTGGCCAGCCAAATGGTCCGGGGCTGAAGTGGTTAATGGAAGACAGGTGAGATATTGGGAGCTTTTTAAAACCTCGGATGTCTCAATAAAGAGAATCCGTCACCAAAAAAATGCATCGCGCAGGAAAAGTTTCGTCCTGTGTGATGAAAAAGTTAAGGGAAACTTTTTTTTTTCTTTTTTTAAAGTTACACCCAAACACTAAAAATCCCTACCAAAAAGTTTGAGACCCCCCCTCCACATAAATGCACACAGCGGGAGATTCTACGCAGAAAAAAAACGTTTATTGCGATACACATCGCCGCGTAAACCGGAGTGAGATCAATCATTCTGGGCCCATTACTCACGCTTATCTCTAAACTGATGACCTGTAGAGGCTTTTAAACCGTCACCTAATGGAAAATATAGAAATTCTTTATTATCACCAGCACTG
This sequence comes from Aquarana catesbeiana, assembly GCF_042186555.1. Lineage (NCBI taxonomy): Eukaryota > Metazoa > Chordata > Amphibia > Anura > Ranidae > Aquarana > Aquarana catesbeiana. Next base: position 345,577,010 of record NC_133330.1, read on the forward strand.
GGATGTACAAATAAAGCAGAGATAGTAGATTATTATATATATCTATATCCTCTGGGTATTTACCAACACACTATTATTACACGTCACTAATCGGTTTACCTTTCCTTGTGCCATGTGAACCAATATCATTATTTATTGATTTCATTGGTTCCCATGGAACAAGGTAAACAGATCAGCACTGTATAATATAGAATGTTCTGGAAAATACGGGGTATCAAAGTTTGCTGCCGTTTCACAGGCGCGTCTAAGGCTTGCCGTCTTGGGTATCTATTTACTCGGCACAACCTCATCTTTTATATTCTACCACAAAATTAGGTAATATATTGTGCTTATGTGCCCTAAAATTAACTTTAAGGTATTTTTTTTACTGAGATTTTGCGTTTCATAAACCATTGTGCTAACTGCATAGTTACATAGTAGGTGAGGTTGAAAAAAGAGACACAAGTCCAACCTATGTGTGTGATTATGTGTCAGTATTACATTGTATAACCCTGTATGTTGCGGTCATTCAGGTGATTATCTAATAATTTTTTCGAAACTATCAATGCTCCCCGCTCAGACCACCGCCTGTGGAAGGGAATTCCACAACCTTGCAGCTCTTGCAGTAAAGAACCCTCTACATAGTTTAAGGTTAAAACTCTTTTCTTCTAATTTTAAATGAGTGGCCACGAGTCTTATTAAACTCCCTTTCACAGAAAAGTTTTCTCCCTATTGTGGGGTCACCAGTCCGGTATGGTATTTGTATATTGTGGGGTCACCAGTCCGGTATGGTATTTGTATATTGTGGGGTCACCAGTCCGGTATGGTATTTGTATATTGTGGGGTCACCAGTCCGGTATTTGTATATTGTGGGGTCACCAGTCCGGTATTTGTATATTGTGGGGTCACCAGTCCGGTATTTGTATATTGTGGGGTCACCAGTCCGGTATTTGTATATTGTGGGGTCACCAGTCCGGTATTTGTTTATTGTGGGGTCACCAGTCCGGTATTTGTATATTGTGGGGTCACCAGTCCGGTATTTGTATATTGTGGGGTCACCAGTCCGGTATTTGTATATTGTGGGGTCACCAGTCCGGTATTTGTATATTGTGGGGTCACCAGTCCGGTATTTGTATATTGTGGGGTCACCAGTCCGGTATTTGTATATTGTGGGGTCACCAGTCCGGTATTTGTATATTGTGGGGTCACCAGTCCGGTATTTGTATATTGTGGGGTCACCAGTCCGGTATTTGTATATTGTGGGGTCACCAGTCCGGTATTTGTATATTGTGGGGTCACCAGTCCGGTATTTGTATATTGTGGGGTCACCAGTCCGGTATTTGTATATTGTGTGGTCACCAGTCCGGTATTTGTATATTGTGGGGTCACCAGTCCGGTATTTGTATATTGTGGGGTCACCAGTCCGGTATTTGTATATTGTGGGGTCACCAGTCCGGTATTTGTATATTGTGGGGTCACCAGTCCGGTATTTGTATATTGTGGGGTCACCAGTCCGGTATTTGTATATTGTGGGGTCACCAGTCCGGTATTTGTATATTGTGGGGTCACCAGTCCGGTATTTATATATTGTGGGGTCACCAGTCCGGTATTTATATATTGTGGGGTCACCAGTCCGGTATTTATATATTGTGGGGTCACCAGTCCGGTATTTATATATTGTGGGGTCACCAGTCCGGTATTTGTATATTGTGGGGTCACCAGTCCGGTATTTATATAATGAAATCATATCCCCTCTCAAGCGTCTCTTCTCCAGAGAGAATAAGTTCAGAGCTCACAACCTTTCCTCATAACTAAGATCCTCCAGACCCTTTATTAGCTTTGTTGCCCTTCTTTGTACTCGCTCCATTTCCAGTACATCCTTCCTGAGGACTGGTGCCCAGAACTGGACAGCATACTCCAGGTGCGGCCGGACCAGAGTCTTGTAGAGCGGGAGAATTATCGTTTTACCTCTGGAGTTGATCCCTTTTTAATGCCAATATTCTGTTTGCTTTGTTAGCAGCAGCTTGGCATTGCATGTCATTGCTGAGCCTATCATCTACTAGGACCCCCAGGTCCTTTTCCATCCTAGATCCCCCCAGAGGTTCTCCCCCCAGTCTATAGATTGCATTCAGATTTTTGCCACCCAAAAGCATTATTTTGCAAGACATAAAAAAAATTGGAACTACCGCCATTTTATTCTTTAGGACAGTGATGGTGAACCTCGGCACCCCGGATGTTTTAGAACTACATTTCCCATGCTCTCTGCAATGTAGTTGAGCATCATGGGAAATGTAGTTCCAAAACATCTGGAGTGCCAACTGCCAAGGTTCACCATCACTGCTCCAGGGTGTCTTTCAGACATTATATGTTTTGGGGGTTTTAAGTAATCTTCAATTATTTTTTTTAAACATTTTTGCAAGAACAGCAAAAAGGGGTAAGCACTTGAAGACCAGGCCTTTTTTCTAACATTTGTTGTTTCCAAGTAAGAATCAGTATTTTTTGCTAGAAAATTACTTAGAACACCCCCATATATTTTATTTTAGCCAAGACCCAAGAGAATAAAATGACGGTTGGTGAAATATTTTCAGTCTTTTAAAACGCAATTTTGGAAAAAAAAAACTTTAATAAAAAAAAAAATTTTAAAGTTAGCCTATTTTTTGTATAATATGAAAGATGAGGTTACGCCAAGTAAATAAATACCCAACATGTCACGCTTTAAAAATTGCACACGCTCCTGGAACTCCGATAAACGACAGTACTTAAAAATATCCATAGGCAACGCATGAAAATTTTTTACAGGTTACCAGTTTAGAGTTACAGAATAGGTCTAGCACTAGAATTATTGCGCTCGCTATAACGTTTGCGGCGATACCTCACATGTGGATTACATATGCGGGCGTGACTTACGTGTGCGTCAGCTTCTGCACGCGAGCTCGGAGAGATGAGGCGCTTTAAATGTTTTTTTTTTTTCCCCCTCTATTTTAACTTTTTTACAACGTCCCTTTAATTTTGTTTTTAAACCCGAGAGGCGTAAGTGACGTCAGACGCTCCGGTCCTCCAAGGGCATAGAGCAGGGTAGGGGCCATCTTGCCCTCAGTCGGCTTCCTGCCTAGCCATTGGCCGCACTGAAAAATACAAAAATTAATATCGGCTCGAGCTTGGCGACGGCTCCGGCAAGCTTGGGAACCACCGGGAAGCCATAACCCCGGTATTAAAATGTAAAATACTGACGTACATTTACAGTTAGGTGGTCGGCAAGTGGTTAAGCCGCCCGGTAAGCTGCTATAGAATACTATTTTTCTGGTTTAGATATATTTAAGCTTCTCTTTTCTCTCTAATAGTGAGAATAAATCCATTATTCTGACACCAAATACCTGTTGAGGGAAATGTGACGCCGGTTGTCTGTGCCAGCAGAATGCGATACATGTCTCGCTGTCGCATTGTGGAGTCCAACATCTGCATTTGATGCTGCCGATTTTCCCGAAGCTGTTCCAATTCACCATGAGTGCTTTCCAGATCCCTTCTCAATTCAGAAAGTCTATTTATAAAATACAATATTTATTAAAAAAATTACAATTTAAATGTACACACACACACATACATAATCAAATATATCAAAACTTGTGACATCTGTGGCATTGTGCTGTGCGATAAATTCACATTTTAAAGTGGCCTTTTATTGTGGCCAGCCTAAAACACACCTGTGCAATAATCATGCTGTCTAATCAGTCTCTTAATATGCCACACATGTGAGGTGGATGGATCTCGGCAAAGGAGAAGTGCTCACCAACACAGATTTGTTAATAGGCCTTTTGCGTACATAGAAAGTCATAGATCTTCAGCTTATGATAAATAGGGGCAAACACAAAAGTGTTGAGAGATGGAGATACACACACACACACACACACACATATACATATATATACACATACACACAGATAGATCTATCTATCTATCTATCTAGATTTACTCACCAGTTGCCCCATCCAACCCCTACTCTGCCCCGCCCCTAATCACGCCCTCGTAAATGATCTCATGAAATGACACTGTTAAATGTTTTATGCAGAATTAAGTCATATGAATAAATGATCTGACTGTGATAAATAAAAAGGATAAAATATGATTGGCTACTTTAGGCACTGTACACATTCCCCGCCTTGTTAAGTAAATATTTGATTGCTTATAATAAAGGGGGTTGTAAAGTCTCAGGGTTTGCATTCTCTGCATTAGGGTGAAAAACCTTTTTTGCTGCAGCTCCACCCCCCAGAGCCCCCCCTTTTACTTACTTGTGCCCAATCTGTTCCAGCGATGACAGATTGGTAGCAGCAGGAGCCATTTGGTCAAGCAAATCCAGTGACACAAGGGTGGGGGCAGGGGCGGGTCCCGCTGTCTGTCAATGGACGCAGCAGGGGGACTCGGGAGCGTGCCTGCACGGGTGCCCCCCACGAAGAGCCATTTTTCCCTGGAAAATGGAAAAGAGGAGCCAGGAGTACCGACAGGGCACCCGAGAAGAGGATCCCGATCCTCAAAACCCTTGCACAGAGCAGGCAAGTATGGCAGCTTTATTATTTGTATGGGAGGAAAAAAAAGTGACCCTTTACAACCCTTTTAAATATAGCATTAAAACCAATGAATGACACTTTCACCGATTTAGAATGCAGAGAGACTCACAGTGGAGCGGAGCACAGCACTGGACAAGGGAGCGGGAGCTGTCAACGTTTACTTTTCCTATTAACAAGCTGGTGATTGGTTGCTCGGACCGCCTAGCAGCCAATTACCAGCTTAATAGGAAAAGTAAACTTTGGCAGGTCCCGCCCTGACCCCCTTTCCTCTTAACCCCACCCCCACCTTATCTAGTTCTTTGCCGACTCCCGCTGTATGCCAGGCGTCTGCCCCCCTCTGATGCGGCGCCACACTCGCCCTCAGCTTATTTCCACTCATCTAATGCGAGCAGACATTTTGTGGGCCGATATAGATATACACCTGTATATAATCTATGTAGCACCCTGATGTTTAGGCAGGGTTGCTCTTAAATTTACCTGCCAAGTAAAGTTACCTCGGCCAATTGATAGATCAATTGATTCCACCCCAATTCTGGAATTGCTGCGATTCTCTCTTCTGTCACTAGGTGGCCGGGTATCTGGTGACATTAGATATAAGGGCATTGCAAGGACAGATTAGGAATAGATGGGTTATCTCAGCCAATCGGCCTTCTTGGGTCCCTTGGCCTGCTGGGAGAGCCTATTTGGGTGAGGTCAGGTGATCTCTGTTCTGTGCCACCTGGACGGCTGTCTGGGTGGACGGGTGTTGTGCTGCCCCGGGCTGCTTGGCCGGAGATTAGGACTACCCCGGGGACATCTGGCTGCGAAGCTGTCTGAGGGCCTAACCAGAAACAAGTGAGCAGCGCAGGGTTGGGATTGCGGCTCGCAGTCCAACCAGAAGTGACAGTTCTGCCGGCCGGAGGGGTGAAAGGGAAGCTGTCGCCACTAAGAGACCAACCACCTTATTACCCGGGACCACAGTGAGTAACTGAAGCAAGTACCAGAGCAGTATTCTCAGCAACAGGGGTCAGTGGAGAAGTGGGTGCAAGCAGGGACCCAGCAGGGAAGCGGGAGTGACACTTGAGGAAGATACTCAGTGAGAAGGTTGGAAGAGCTCAGGAGATCCAGTGGATCAGCAAGTCTACTGAGAGAGACTGGGAGCTCAGTAGAGTGAAGATCTACAGGAAGTGATTGTAGATAAATTACAGAAGTTCGTTACAACTTGTGTTAGAAACTGTTGCTATTGGAGACAGCGCTCCTACACATGCAGATGTGGAGTCTTGCTGGATGCCTTTCCCTGCAAGGCTGTCTACCTATAGAAGTCTCAAGTCTGATCATTTACATTGCAACTACTAAAGAGTGTCCTGGCCCTAAACCCTTCTCTCCCGCAAAGAGTGTCCTGGCCCTAAACCCTTCTCTCCCGCAAAGAGTGTCCTGACCCTAAACCCTTCTCTCCCGCAAAGAGTGTCCTGACCCTAAACCCTTCTCTCCCGCAAAGAGAGTGTCCTGGCCCTAAATCCTTCTCTCCCGCAAAGAGTGTCCTGGCCCTAAACCCTTCTCTCCCGCAAAGAGTGTCCTGACCCTAAACCCTTCTCTCCCGCAAAGAGTGTCCTGGCCCTAAACCCTTCTCTCCCGCAAAGAGTGTCCTGGCCCTAAACCCTTCTCTCCCGCAAAGAGAGTGTCCTGGCCCTAAACCCTTCTCTCCCGCAAAGAGTGTCCTGACCCTAAACCCCTCTCTCCCGCAAAGAGTGTCCTGGCCCTAAACCCCTCTCTCCCGCAGAGTGTCCTGGCCCTAAACCCTTCTCTCCCGCAAAGTGTGTCCTGGCCCTAAACCCTTCTCTCCCGCAAAGAGTGTCCTGGCCCTAAACCCTTCTCTCCCGCAAAGAGTGTCCTGGCCCTAAACCCCTCTCTCCCGCAAAGAGTGTCCTGGCCCTAAACCCTTCTCTCCCGCAAAGAGTGTCCTGGCCCTAAACCCCTCTCTCCCGCAAAGAGTGTCCTGGCCCTAAACCCCTCTCTCCCGCAAAGAGTGTCCTGGCCCTAAACCCCTCTCTCCCGCAAAGAGTGTCCTGGCTCTAAACCCCTCTCCCACAGTTCTGTTCAAGAAAAAAATAAATCTCTTTGCATTCAAGAAGTGTTTGGCACCCGTGAATCTACCTTGCATTACACCCACTATGCCTTGTAACCAACTCTACACAGAAGGATGTCAGCTGTCCCTAACCCTGGAGGTTCTCATTAGACCAAAGAGGACCCGGGACCTTGCCACACACACACACTTTAAAAGTAGAATTGCTCAGACTCTCTTGGGAAGTCTTACTGTGAAGACGCCAGCTCCTGCTCTTCTTTCTCTTTGGCCTCCCCGAGTTCTCTCAGGGTGATGAGGAGTCGCTGGTTTTGTTCCTGTAATTCTTCGATGTTTCTGTAAGTGACTAAATGCTGAGTTATGACTTCAGAAGAGCTGCTGATATTAGCGGAGCTCACATCCTCCTCCCTTTGAACATGGTTTCCTCTCGATTCCTCCAGCTCCATTAATAGCACCCGGATCTACGGTGAAAAAGAGAACGATGACATATTTTTGGCGGGATCAACCGGCAGACGACAAAATGCTTTCATTGGCTATTTAATTTCTGACTGAAAGGCAGCAAATAAGAGAAGCTCCCTCCCCTCTGTACAACCCCTACACATACACACTCCAATGGACAAGCAAAGGTTTTCCATCTCACCTGCTGGGAAAGATCTTTCACTTGCAGCTCCAGCCTTTGGTTCTCTCTTTCAGCAACAGACGCCAGCTTGTTTGCTTTATCCGTTTCATTTTGCATCCGTTGAATTTCCTTGTGAAAAAAAAAAAGCCAAATAAGTTTTCCAAATTTTGCACCCAAGAGGAGAAGGCTCCATACAAAGTCGCACGTGAAGTCCCAGGCCATGTATTTCAATGGGAGCCATTCAAATCCATGCGACTTAAAGGGGTTGTAAAGTCAGAAGGTTTTTTTATCGTCATGCATTCTATGCATGGAGATAAAAAGCCTCCTGTGTGCAGCAGCCACCCCCCCCCCCCCCCCCCCCCCAACACTTACCAGAGATCCCTCTAGCTCCAGCGATGCTGTAGGAATGTCTCGGCTGTCTGGGACTCCCCTCATTGGCTGAAAGAGCAGCAAGGCGCCATTGGCTCCCTCTGCTGTCATAGTCAGTCAACCAGCCAATGAGAATAGAAAGGGGGCGGGGCTGGGCCGCAGCTCCGTGTCTGAATAGGGCAGGAGAGCTGAAGAAGGACCAGAGAAGAGGAGGATCCGGGCTGCTCTGTGCAAATCCACTACACAGGGCAAATAAGTATAACTTTTTTACATTTTTATTAAAAACAACAAAAGACTTTACAATCACTTTAAAGTCGCAGCGACTTTAAGAAGGTTCCCACACTACTTTGATGGAACTTGAGTGCCATAGACTGCAATGTAAACACTCAATCACATGAAAGTCACATCCTAATGTAAATGTGACAGTTGTGCAACAGTCAAAAATCACAGTCAGCTAAAGTCGCATCCACGTCGTTCCCATCCAAAGCTGCATCAAAAGTCACAATGTAAAGGGTCAATGGACATCGCATGTCTTTGGAGTCACACGAGGGTGAATGCAGCACAGATTTTGGTAAGAAAATACCTTCATTGCCTGCTCCAGCTTAGCGGACAAGCTTGCCACAGTTTTCTGCATGCGCTCGTAATCCTCTCGCTGACGTTTCAGGATAGGTGCCTTGGACTCCACCTCTTTTACAATCTCATCCAAATACTTTGTGATCCTTTTATTTTCTTGTCTTTCTATTAGCAGTTGATCCTGCGCTTCCATATACGCATTGTAAAGCTGCAATCAGAAAATGGGTAATAATGTAATTCTTCTATCACATCGGAGGTCCCCCAAACTTCCGCCTGTGGTAAACATGGCTAAAACAACAATCCCGCAGTGTCATTTTACAATCCAACTACCCACAATATCTGTTTTTTTATAGCCCTGATGAAAGGGAAGTGCTGAGCCCCGAAACGTGTTGCCCTTTACAAAATAAAAATCTTAAAAAAAAAAAAAAAAAAAAAAAAAAAAAAGGGTCTGGTATGGCGCTCACATTCTTTCAAAGCTTAAAAACTCCTCTGGGGGTTCCATCAAGACCTCATAGTTGTTGGTGTGCAGCCTCTAGGACTTTAAACCACCCATTATTGTGTTATAATTATAATTCATCTCCATAAGGATCAGATCTCCTCCATCATAAAGATTGCAGCACACTTCGAAGGATAGAAAAATTAGTCTGACTGTACAGTTTGGATTTACCAATTATGAATAAAAGAAAGGGGTGAAGAAAGGAGGGGAGGAATAGGGGTATGACGCATATAGCGGGGTGAGGTGGGAGGAGATTCAGGAGTCATAACCAGGTTGGTTAAAGCTGAACTCTAGCCAACTGTTTCCCCATGCGGTGGAGCTGTACCCGCACTGCATGGGTCACCCCTTTGTTTCTGTCTAGGGGTTCGGAGCGCCGAGATATAATCACCTAATCCTACAATCCTCCCAGCACTAGACCAGTCGCTGCGGCTCCTGCACCCCCCACGCAGTTGAGCGGTCTTGTGCGGTGGGACTGTTCCCGACGTCATCACGCCCATAAACTGGCTCTGAATGTGAAGAAGTGAGGAACAGTCCACTGCTGGACCTGGGGGAGCGCCATTTTCCGGAGGATCGAAGGATTTGCTGAGTGTAGGCTCTGTGTTCACCACCCCTATACAAAAGGAGCCGCTAACCCACACAGTGCAGGCACAGCACAACTGCATGGGGGGGGGGGGATAAAAAAATTGGCCTGAAGTTGGGCTTTAAAAAGGTGATAGGCAGAGGTGAGGACCCATTGGACCAGTCCTCAGTGAAATAAAAATTAACCGGAGAGAAAGAGCAAGGGGAGGGAGGGGGGAGGAAGAAAAAGAGGAAGCTGAGGAAAGTGTGTGGGGGGGGGGGGGGGGGGGGGGACCAATTAGGGAAATGGGATATTGTGGACACTCGGGGGTGGGGGTTGGGGAATGAGCGAGTCGCTGGAGCGGGACTATCTAGAAGAAGTAACTATCAGTAAATTACTCCTGTTCTGCTAGGAGCTACTTACCCCCATCTGTGAAGATAAACTGATGCCAATAAAATCAGGTCTTATTTAAAACACATTCAATTTATTTTGGCCTCTATGATTAAGCCCCGAAAAGGGCGAAACGCGTCTCAGTTCTCTACAGGTGGAGAACAGGAGCTGAAGCCATCTTTTACCCATCTCATTCACATGTCTGTGTGAAGACATAATCCAAACGAGGGAGGAGACTCCATTCTCCAGCAGGCTGGAACGGTCGCATTTAAGATGTGGCGTAGGATTCATTTCCTAACCTTAGGTGGGTGGCTCAGTCAATTGTTAAATTGACTTTTGTTGAGCCTGGTGGTGCCGACAGTGCCACCCACAGCTTGAATTTCGGACGATACAGGCAACGCATGGCTAGTTTTGCCCCCCCAAAAAAATAATGACTTACCTCAGTCAACTTCATTCCCGGTCTTACAACTTTAGCCACAGCAGCAGCTGTCGGTGACATCGCCGTTAACTCCTCCTCACTCAGCAGAACGCCTACAATTAAAAATAAAAGCATTAAACCTTCAGTGTGTACAGAGATCCTAATATCTGAGAAAACATAAAATAAGTACAAATATTAGTTCTGTACGAGTATCTTCTCTAATGTCTGGAGCCCAGGCCACACAATTTGTTCTATTAGACTATTATAATAAGCTCCGGGATGTCACATGTACGCCTCATCTTCCTTCTTATACCAGAACATGTTGCTAATGGAAGCCACTGGTCCTCCTGGTTTGATATATGGATGGCACCAACCAGGGGCATTGCTAGGTCTGCAAAAGATCTGGGGCTAGAGCCCATAGCAGCAGTCACCAACCTTTTTGCATGCCAGCGCGCGGGGGGGGGGGGGGGGGGACGACACCGCTGGCAAGCAATTTTTCATGCGCGATGGCTGGTGTTGGCACTTCAATCATCATGGCACCATGGTTGATATGGTGTCAGGGTGATTGAAGTGCATTATTTCTATTGTTACATTCTAATATATAATGAAGTGGTTCAATTCACCATACTGCAGAATCAGTGGGAGCCCTGGGCGTGTCACTTGCCACATCTTCTGTCACCAGATGCAGCGTGTCACTTGCCACTGTCGCCTGTCAGGAGATGCAGCGTGTTACTTGCCACCATCACCTGCCACTAGATGTGGATTGTCACTTGCCACTTTCACCTGGCAGCAGATGTGGATTGTCACTTGCAATGTCACCTGCCACCATTTGCAGATTGCCACGTCTCCTGCCACCATTTGCAGATTGCCACTTGCCACGTCACCTGCCACCATTTGCAGATTGCCACGTCTCCTGCCACCATTTGCAGATTGCCACGTCTCCTGCCACCATTTGCAGATTGTCACTTGCCACGTCACCTGCCACCATTTGCAGATTGTCACTTGCCACGTCTCCTGCCACCATTTGCAGATTGCCACATCTCCTGCCACCCTTTGTAGATTGTCACTTGCCACATCACCGGCCACTAGATGTGGGCTGTCACTTGCCAACTGATGTGGATTGTCACTTGCCATGCCAGCCAGTGCCACCAAATGTGCATTGACGCTGCATTGGTGGCAGACTGACAGCACTGGTCCATTTAGTGAGGGCAGGAGAGCAGTGATGGGGGGCAAGCAGTGAGAGATGTCATCTCGCTGCTCCCTGCCGAACCCCCAACATTGAAGCAAGGGGGTCTGCCTGCAAAGTGGAGCTCCACGATGACAGGAAGCACATGACCTCCACTCCACTGTGCTGTGAGGGCAGAAGAGTGCTGATGTGTGGCGGGCAGTGAGAGATGATTTAATCTCTCTGCTGCTCGCCGCACCTCACTCCCAAATTGAAGAGGCCCGGCTGTGAAGAGCCCTGATGTGGAGTGGGTGGAGAGAGAGCAGAGCCTCTCTCATGCAGCCAGCCCGCCCGCTGCAGCAGCCGCAACCTGCTGGTTAGGCAGGGACCCTGCAGCAAGAGACTCGGGGCTATGGGCCCCAGATTTAGGGCTATAGCCCCAATTGCCACACCCTAACAACGCCCCTGGCACCAACCCATCCCCACTTCTCCCCCCGCTCCTCCTTTGCCATCCCAATTTATTTTCCAAAATTATTAGTGCCAACATCCATGTATCTCGCCTGACTGTCCCTACTACTACATTTAGAGTTCTTTTCCTTAATTTTTGTAATTGCTGCCTCCCTCACTGCACTGGAGGTTTCATCTGCCTCACTGCCGTATTGGAGAGCTGCTTCTCGGTAACCACAGAGGACATCCAGAGGGGCCGTGCAGCGTCCATCCAGCCCATATGGAATCCATGCCCGTTTGACCTCCTGTAACTTAAGAGGTCCACCCTATCTGGTGAGCACATACATGTGTTTGAGGGGAGACGATCGAGGTTTCATACAGAAGAACTGGCTTTATTATGAAAGATTTTATCTTTGAATCCATAGACTTTCTGTATATTATTTGCGCTGCACTCATTTTGTTGTGTTGGTAACCATGGTTACCAGGGGAAGAATTGATTTCAAGCACCATCCTCCTTTTAAAGCTTTCAGTCTGTAATTCTAACTCAATCAGCATTAGAGAGCAATTTCCAGCCTTGTCCTCGTCAACACTGACACCTGCCTTAGCGAGGCAATCACTGACATGTCAGCTGGTACTTTTGTGGCCGGGCTAAAATGCAGTGGAAATTTTTTTTAATTTTTTTTTTTAGGGATCAAGTTCATTTTCATGGCAAAGAAAATGCTATTCACTGATCATGGTTCATAACATTCTGCAGTACATGCAAACTGCCATCATAAGAACGGAGGCAGCAGACTTTGTGAACATTAATATTTATGTAATTCTCAAAACTTTTGGACATGGCTGTATATCCCTTTTAAATTCCCGACATATGTAGCACGTGTGTTGTTCCTTATGCTTTTATTTGGTTCTACGGTATATCCAGTTGCAGACTGCCCTATAGCAGCTTTACTGCTACAGGGTGGCCACCCTGTGCAGGAATCGCATACATTAAAGCAGAGTTCCACACAAAAATGGAACTTCCGCTTTTCGGAACCCTCCCCCCCTCCGGTGTCACATTTGGCACCTTTCAGGGGGGAGGGGGGTGCAGATACCTGTCTAAGACAGGTATTTGCACCCACTTCCGGCATAGACTCCCATGGGAGTCTACGCCTCTTCCTGTCCCTCAGCGCTGTCTGCTGGGAACACACAGCTCCCAGGAGAGAGCGGGGACCACTTGGGACGTGCAGCGCGACTCGCGCATGCGCAGTAGGGAACCGGGAAGTGAAGCCGCAACGCTTCACTTCCTGATTCCCTCACCTAGGATGGCGGCGGCACCCGGTTCTCAGCATCCCCTGCCGACATCGCTGGACCCTGGGACAGGTAAGTGGCCATTTATTAAAAGTCAGCAGCTGCAGTATTTGTAGCTGCTGGCTTTAATATTTTTTTTTTTTGGCGGTGTGGGTGGACCCCCGCTTTAATATTAATACACATATACACACACATACATTAATTTTTACTGGATAGGTTTTATAGCAAAAAAGGAAAAAAAATTAATTGTTGGTCTTTTTTGTTTATAGCGCAAAAAAAAAAATTAAACACCCAGGTGATTTTTTTTTTTTTGGACCAGAGGGATTAGAACATGTAATTATGTTTAGTTTTTTTTTTTTTACTTCTTGGGTATGGTTTGTTTTGTAGGGAGTTTTTTTTTCCTCGTTTAATCTTATTATTTGATTCAAAGTGAAACATACAGTAAGATGCAAGATAGAATGACTGAATGTGCAGCAACAGCTACTGAAGCAACAACATATAGGTCGCTCTTCAACACTTTCTTTGATGTAGATAAAAAGTAGGTAGCATAACGGATCATGATTTGGGAGGAAAAAAAAAGGCGGGGAAAAAAAAGGAAGGAAGGAAGGAAGGAAGGAAGGAAGGAAGGAAGGAAGGAAGGAAGGAAGGAAGGAAGGAAGGAAGGAAGGAAGGAAGGAAGGAAGGAAGGAAGAAAGGAAGAAAGAAAGAAAGAAAGAAAGAAAGAAAGAAAGAAAGAAAGAAAGAAAGAAAAAGGATGGTGAGGGTTTCTGCAGTGTGCTGTGAAGTCCTTGTTAGAAATCTACACACACATTTGTAGCATGTGGCGGTCAAAATCCTTCAGGGGTAAATGAGAAAGCCAAGCTTCCCAAGATTTGAATGTTTTTGGGTTTTTTTTTTCCCCCTCAAAAAATAAATTCAATAAATCAATACCTTTTCTTTTGGTGGAGCAAAGCAAATCATTGGCATTTTCAAGCTCTCTCTCAAGTTTGCCAATTTGCTCTCGGAGATCTTTCTCAGATTGATGCTTTGCAGCTTCCATCTCAGACAACTGATCCTGGATAGTCTTGTTGGCTGCAGCAAAGAAAACATTCCTCATAAAGTCTATGGACAAGCTCCATTTTTTGCTATCTGTATCCCCCAGCCACATTCAGACTGCCAAGGTTGTGTTTTTTTTTTTTATTAAAGACAAACGTGGAACATCAAGGAGTCAGTGAACTTCGGCGGTTGATTTACTTAAAGTGGAGCGCAGTGTGCTGCAGCTGTGCATGGTAGCCAAAAAGCTCCTAACTTTAAGGACAAATTCACCTCTCTAAGGCTACTTGACAGGCCCTGGCGGTAAAGCAGCGCTATTTTTAGTGCCACTTTACCGTCGTTTTAGCGGCACTATTCGGCCGCTAGCGGGGCATTTTTAACCCCCGCTAGCGGCCAAAATAAGGGTTAAAACCGCCCACAAAGCGCCCCTGCAGCGGCGCTTTGCCGACGGGTTTGCGGCGCTGCCCCATTGTTTTCAAGGGGAAGGGGCGCTTTAGGAGCAGCGAATACACCGATCCTATAGCGCTACAAAGATGCGGCTTGCAGAACTTTTTTCCCGTCCTGCCAGCGCACCGCTCCAGCGTGAAAGCCCTCGGGACACAAGAGAGACGCTTTACAAAGAAATGCACATCTTTTGCAGATCTCTCCTTGTAAAGCAGGGGTCTCAAACTGGCGACCTCCAGCTGTTGCGGAACTACAAGTCCCATTAGGTCTCTGCCTGTGGGTGTCAGGCTTGTAACTGTCAGCCTTCCAATGCCGCATGGGAATTGTAGTTCTGCAACAGCTGGTGGGCCACCGCTTTGAGACCCCTGCAAAGCATTGCACCCATGATCAGAAGATCACAAGTGCAATCTCAGGCTCCTGAAGACTGTCTGTGTAGCTGTCTGCCCCTACCTCTTAGGGACAGGCAGCTACTGAATGACCAGAAGAATCAATGAACTACTAGAGCCCTCACCAGCACCCTGGTAGTTCCCTGAGAACTACAAGTCATCAGCCGCAAAGGCTGTTGGTACTTTTAGTTCATTCACAGATCCCTGTAAATGATTGGTGCAGCCGCGTGGACAGCCCTGCAGAGCCACACTCATTTCAAATTGTTTCAGCGGGTGCTGGGAGAAGATCCCCGGCCCACTGTCACAATTAGAAGGGGGATCGGGGAGATGCTGCAGGAACATGTTACACGTTCCACCCTAAAAATGGATTAAACATGTGACATGTTCTCAAAAGGTGAACTCATCCTTTCAGCTTGTTCAATAAAAAAAAAAAAAAAAAAAGTGGATTGGTTTCTATGCAGAGCTGCATCAAACTCTGCACTCTAGTTTTAGACAGGAGAGTCCAATAGATCCCAGATCACTCCATAAGGAGGACCTGTCAAGGCACATGCTGTTCATCCTTTGCAATAGCAATGAAGTTAATAAATAAAATAAATAATAAAAAGTTAAAAAAGGTAGTGTTAAACATTTTTAAAATAAAAACAACAATTTTAAAGCTCCCCCGTGATCACACGCAAATGCGAACGTAGGTCCCGCACGCATATGTAAACAGCAACCTCGCCACACATGTGAGATAACGTCACGAATGTCAGAGCGAGAGCGATCATTTTAGCGCCAGACCTCCTTTAACTCTAAACTAGTAACGGCTCTTAAAATGTTGCCATTGGAGATTTTCAGGTACCATAATTTTGAGCCGTTCCATGGGCGTGCAGCACAACATGTTTGGTATCCGTTTACTCGGCGTAACATCTTTTATATTTTACCAAAAATTGGGTATTACATTCTGATTTTTGCCTAAAAATGAATTAAAGTGCAATTTTTCCAAAAAGTTTTAAGTTTGAAATACCACTGTGCGAATATCATGTGATAAAAATATGCAAATCCCACCATTTAATTCTCTAGGGTCTCTGCTTAAAAAAAAAAATATATATATATATTATATCTATCTATAAATTTATCTATCTATCTATCTATCTAAAAATAATATGTTTGGGGGTTCCAAGTAGTTTTGTAGCAAAAATTGGCCCGGACTGGAAGGGGTTACACCATCTGATATTGCAGAATATAAAGGAACATATATATACAAAAAAAGCTGCTTACCATCTCCAGATTCCTTAAGGAGTTTATGAAGCTCTTCCACAGCTCGAGATAATTCTGCACCCTTTGCCTCTGAATCGTCAGCTGCACTCTGAAACAAAAAGCCCAGACATAAAACAAGGTAAGTAACATCCAAATGAAGTGTTTAGTGTAAATAATCCCCATCATATAGTTCTTGGAAAGGAAAGACCCAGAAATGTGCGGTGGAGCTGCCACTCCCCTCCCCCCTTCTCCTACACTATCAGTACATGGTGACTCTTGCAACTCTTGAGTCTACCACTCTGAGACCCCTTTCACATTGAAGGCTCTTTTCAGGCGTTTTAGCGCTAAAAATAGTGCCTGAAAAGTGCCTCTCATGCCACCCCAGTGTGAAATCAAGAGTGTTTTCACACTGCGGCGGTGCGCTTGTGGGACAGGAGATAAAAAAAGGTCCTGCAAGCAGCATCTTTGGGGTGGTTTAGGAGCGGTGTATACATCGCTCCCAAAACGCCCTGCCCATTGAAATGAATGAGCAGTGCTGCCAAAGTGCCTGCAAACTGTTTCTGCCGCAACACGAGCACTTTTAACCCTTTGTTCAGCAGCTAGCAGGGGTTAAAAGCACCCCACTAGCGGCCGAAAAGCGCCGCTGAAATGGCGGGAGAAAAAAAAAAAAGGAAGGACAGATTGCTGTACACCAGTACAGTCGGAGAAGAGGATCGGTAGATAGAGCTTCATCCAGCCCATTCCCCCAACACGTTTCGTCCCCGCCTATGGGGTTTACTCTTGAGTCTACTAGTAGAGAGCCACAAATGTACAACATTTACATTTTCTATAGAAATGGCACAGGCAGTGGGTGGGTGGATCCAACACCATAGTTCCGGTAGATATCGCCATGGTGAGGCAGGGAAGGGACTTCATTTGGCACCAGAACCAACGACATCCTCAGATCAGCAATCCCGGTTTTCTACCACTTTCTTCTTGAAGCAACAATAAATGAATCCGTAATAATCTCCGGCTCACTCACAGAACAGATGTAAAGGGGGGACAACACACACTTGCTTAAACTGGAACCTCACCAAAAAGGGGACGTTGCGCTTGTCTACACCCCCCCCCCCACATTAACCCCCCCAACCCCTGACCCTAACCACATTAACCCCTACCCCAATCCTAACCCACACCCCCAACCCCAATCCTGACCCCTAACCCAAATCCCAACAATTCTGTGAAGGAATGTGATGTAAATAATAATAATAATAATAATCTGAAAATGTCTATTTTCTTATGTGCATACATATTTTTCTCCTTACTCATTATATAAGTATACAGATTAGCTCTGTTCCTATATTTTTCTCAAAATGGCGGGTACCCCCTACATCCCACACATCAGAAGAACGCGGAACTGAAGATAAAACCAAGGACAGCCAAACCTCGTTATGAAGATTCTCCATCTTCTTTTCTATCCTAACCAATGAGATGTACCTATTAGACTAACATAGCAATGATGTATTTGTGTGTATAAAACATTAGCACCGCCTTGAATAAATTAGAAGTGTAAGAAGTAACGAAGCTGAGCGTGTCTCAGAGTGTTTACTTTTATATGCATGCATAGCCACACTTTCCAATTAGAGACAGCAGCAGATAACCTTGGGCTCGATTGGAGCTCTTAATCATTTCCATAACAGATGGTGCCGAAACCCGGGACCTCAGGCTACAGTCGAAGCCATACCGCGATAAGCAGTCGGGCGTTAATTGATTGATAAGAGGGGGTGTGCGCAGCCCTAACAGTACCGGTAAGTCTTATTTATATTCTTACCACTGTACGACTTTCTTATCTTTCGGTTGACAGCTGGATTCTGTCGGTATGCTGAGACTGTCTTAGAGGCAGGTATTTCCTCGCCTG
Source organism: Aquarana catesbeiana (assembly GCF_042186555.1). Classification (NCBI taxonomy): domain Eukaryota; kingdom Metazoa; phylum Chordata; class Amphibia; order Anura; family Ranidae; genus Aquarana; species Aquarana catesbeiana. The sequence goes on from NC_133330.1 coordinate 345,594,931, forward strand.
AGGTTGTTTTAACGAACCTGTCAATGGGTTTCTGCTGTCTGTATTTGTTCACTGTCTGCCATTCTTTGGGCTACGAAACTCAGCAAAAGTGCTACATGTGTGTTCTCATCTCCAGACGAGCTGTCGGCCTCTGGAGTGAGATGGGTTATTGTGGTAGTCGGTTAAAGGACGGGTTACTCATTGGTTTGTCGAACCTTTGAGGGTTATCTCAGCTGCTGGCTTTGCAGTCTGAAAGCGTTACAGATGTCTCACCCCCAGACGAGCTGTCGGCCTCTGGGAGTAACTGTAATGACGGCCTTTAACTGGGTTTAAGGGGAGTTGTCTGCCCCTGAGGTTATCTTAGCCTGCTGAAATTTTGCAGTTCGAAGAGTGGCAGGTGTAATGTCCTGTCGTGAGTGTATTTGTGGTTTACTGTTTGCTATATACGAGAGGGGTTGGGGACTGGTTAAGGTCGGAGGGGGGGCTGCCCCGGGGATCTGTTGGGTCGCGGGCCGTTGCTCCTCACTACCCCTGATGTGTTTGTTCTTGTTCTGAGATTAACCTAGGAGCGCAGTCTTATGTGCCCCCACCCAAGGAATTTGTTGATAAAGAACACTGAGAAAGAATATTAACCCCTTGGTTGTACGTATTCTCCTCTCAAGCCGTTAGCCGAGAAACAGAGAGAGAAAAGAATGTGATAGTGAAGAGGAGATAAGATGTTGAAATAGTTAACAAAGTTGAACGAAGTGGCGAAAGTTATGTTGCTAAAGAAACAGGGAGAAAAATCCTGTGTGATAAAGAAAATTGGATAAAGGAAGTTAAGAAAGATGGCGATTGTATTATGTATGTGTATCAGAGTTGATGATACAGTATATGAAATTACCACGCTATGTTGGAACTTGAAACAAAAGGAGAGGGAGGGACGGCACTGCCCTCCGTCTAACAACCACTCCTTTCTCACTACCCAAGCACAACTCACTGTGACAACTCAGCCCGGCGGCCATCTTAGTGCACCCATGCCTTCACTTTCCACCCAGCCCAGTGCACTTCCTGCCGGCGGCCATCTTGGTACACCCAGTGAGCTTAAACAGCCTGTACCCAGCCCTCCCTGTTTTAAACCAGGATGGTTCATACCACACATCTGTCTTCCCCAATACGGAAGCATCACATTCCCAGGCCGGATATGTTAATGATGAAGAAGCGTCTGAGTGGGAAGCCCAACAGCAGGCAGCAAGGCCACCCACTGATTTAACCCCCAATCCGACTCCGGACTCACAGTTCCGAGAGGATCTCAAACACATGCTGGCAACCGTAAAGAACAGTGCCCCTTGCCAGCCCCCGCCCCAACAACAGTCTCGGTTACCAGAAGGGGCACCAGTGATTTATGTCGCTTTTACTCCATCACAAGCAGCGGCCTTAGTGACAAGTCTGCCTGACCCAGAGAAGCAGCCAATTCCCTTCTACCACAGGATAGTGCAGATACAAGAAACTTACTCAGCTGCCTGGAGGGACTTGATCAGCCTATGCCAAATCAAAGCAGGACATGTCTTTTGGCCAGTTATGCAGATGGCCTTCAATGATGCCTGCCTGACAAGTGCCACTTCCTACACCTCAGGCGTGGAGTTCTGTGCACAACTCCACGACTGGGCAAAGGAGAAGTTGACGGATCAGACCACCACAATCCAAGATATTACCCAAGATAAAGGGGAGTCTGTGAAGAAGTATCATGCTAAACTCGTACAGGCCTTTGATGATCTGAGTTTCTCCCACTATGAAAAGAGACACACACGTTTCCTGCGTGGGAATGGATGGGGTGCCCCGCTCCAGTCCACTTCCTGATTTGCTTGCCAGATTTGTGGTGTCCTCTACATGTCCCTTGAATCTACTAGGAGCTGATGTGTTGTCCGGACTACAGGCCTCGATCAGGACACGCCTGAAGGGGGGATGAAGTTACATACTCCCCTATCTTTAGAAGGCTAATCTGCTTTGTGTTCTCTGCCTCTCCTGATGACACTTAACGAAGCAAAAACTTCAAGTTCAATACTGCAGGAAGTACTTGACAGAATCCTTGCGTGCCTATGGTCCACAGGACCGGAAGACAACGGTCACTTAAAGGTGCCACCAGTTTCAGTCAAGCTAAAAGAGGGCGCTTCATTGCCCCGGAAACCACAATAACCCCAAGAAGAGAACCCCTAAAGAAGAACCAGGTACCTGCTGTGGATGCCTTTGACTGCAAAATACCTCACAGAGGTGGACCTTACAAACGTTTTCTTCAGTGTCCACCCTCACCCCTCCTGCTGGTACCTTTTTGCATTCATCCACGGAAAGAAACGGCAACATACCTAAACAGTTGTGCCACAAGGGGCACAGAACTTTCCAAGCCAGTTTGCAAAAGCTATGGCTATCATCCTTGACACATGACAAGAGGAACACCCGGAAGTGATTCTCTTCCAACATGTTGATGACCTTCTCCTTTGTGCAGCTGACTTACCCCCTGTTGAAGTTACCTCAGAAAGCCTGTTGTGCTATCTTGCCAACCAGGGCTGCAGAGCCTCAAAGCCCAAATTGCAGTGGTGCTCAACACCTGTCATTTTCCTTGGACTAATTTCCTAGTGCAGAGCATGGATTCCAGAAGCCTTCCTACTGATGCTCTGCAATCAGACCCTTCCAGATGTCTCCTGAAGAAATATCTAAGTTTGAGGCCCTCAAGTGTGCCATCTCAGGCGCTAGGGCTCCCAGACTACGACAAAACGCTCAAGCTCTTTGTATCCGAACGTCTGGGACATGCTGCAGGTGTACTCACCCAATCACACGGCATCAGCCTACGCCCCGTAGGATATTATTCCTGTCGGCTGGATGCGGTAGCAAGAGGAGGCCTATTGTGTCTGCGAGCTGGCTTTGCTATACAAGCCTTGCTTGACAAAACTTTGAACTTGGTCCTCGGACACTGCCTTGTTGTGCTTACTCCCCATGACGTTGTTGCCATATTCAACCAAGATCCAGCCGAAACACTTGTCCACTACCAGACACTTGAGACTCCTGTGTTCCCTCCTACTGGACAGCATTACTCTATTAAGTTGTCAAACACTGAACCCTACCACCCTTCTTCCACTTCTCGAGGGGGAAAAGGAGGAGTAGAGCCTTGACTTGTCACCCCATGACCACACAGAACACGCGGTCACCACTAAAAACACTGTTCTACAAGCTGAAGCCTTACCACCGGTGATGTCTGCACAGGAGGCAGAGCTGTAAGCACTTACTACAGCATGTAAATGGGCAGAGGGAAAAAGAGCCAACATTCATATGGACTCAAGATATGCTTTCAGCATTGCCCATGATTATGGTGTTATCTAGGACAGAGGATTCCTGATGGCTGCAGGAACACCTGTGAAAACTTGATTGATGCCTTGCTTCTCACAACCCAAGTGACTATTCTGAATAAAAGCAAACGACAAAATGAACTCAAAGGAAGCTCGAGGCAATCATCTAGCCAATTCAGCTGCTAAACAGACAGCTGGTAGTCCACGGGAAGTGGACAGCAGGGTGGTAGAAGAAGACCACCCTGTGCTTACCTTACAGACTTTCCCAGTGGACAGAGTTTATCTAAAAGAACTACAGGAAACAACAAGTCCGGATAAGAAGGAAAGCTGGAAACGGAGAGGAGCAACTCTCAGAAATGGACTATTCGAGTGCAACAAGAAGCCTTGTCTACCCAGGAGTATGTACCCAGCCGTGGTGCAATGGGCACATGGAGCTGCCCACTTGACAAAGACTTTTATGAACTCTCTTATCAACAAGTGTTGCACCAAGAGTTACTCCACTGACCGACAACTTCTACAGATCATGCATTATCTGCACCAAATGTAACCCAGAATACACAGAAGAAGCACCTGGCAAAAGCCCTATACCCCATTCCAGAGGATGCAAATTGATCATTCTCAAGTGCCAAGAAGTGGCAGATTCGAATACGCCCTAGTGGAAGTGGTCACGACTGCCAGGACCACAGCTAAGAAACTACTAAGTGAGATAGTATGTAGATTTGGGGTCCCAGAGGTGATATTGAGAGATCAGGGACCAGCCTTAACAGCAACCCTTACAAAAGAGATTTGGGCAGCACTGGGGGTTCAGTTGGCACTACACACGCCATACCACCCTCAAAGTAGCGGGAAGGTAGAAAGGATGAATGGGACACTAAAAACAGGATGTTAAAGATGGCCCAAGAGACTAACATGAGTTGGCCAGACAGTTAGCCCATTGCCCTGTTCAGTGTCAGACACACCCCCAGGGGAAACATGCCCTATCCCCTAATGAAATTTTGTTTGGTTCAGTTCCCAGACTTGGTTGTTACTTTCCACAACAGTTACAGTTACAGTCTGATGTGTTGACTAATTATGTAACCACATTATCACGAGAATTAACCTGAATGCATGTCCAGGTGTTTTCTTCCATTCCAGATCCTGAATTAGATACAGGAACACACCAACTACTGTCTGGAGATACTTGAGCCAAGTTATGATGGTCCATTCCAAGTTTTGCTGACCACAGCCACCTCAGTCAAGTTGGCCAGGAAGAACACCTGAATGCACGCTTATCACTGCAGGAGAGCGTGTTTTCGGGCGCGGCATATCCTTTTTCTGTTTGATCTAGGGGGGAGGGGCCCAGGAGGTGGCCATCACAAAAAAGATAACATAATTACGTTTTGGTGTAACTCTTCAGGTACACATGTGACCACCTTTACCTTAGATTACTGTGACATAGTACCTTGTCCGTTTGACCCTTCATGGTGATGCCATTGGTACAGTGATATCCCTGACGGTAAGGACATATATGTATGCCACACAGACAGTTACTGGGGACAGAGTTGTGGTTTCTGTGGGGGCCAGTGGGTTGGAACACAGGGCCAGACTGGGCGACCACAGAGTGCATTAGACAAAAAAGATGAAAATAGAAAGCCCCCATATCCTAACCAAAGATACCCCTGATACATACACTGACCCAGCACACAGTCAGAGGAGGAAGCGAGCAGCTCTCTCTGGAAGCTTTGATCCTCATGTATACATACATGTCATAGGGGTTTCAAGGGGGGTCCCTGATGAATTTAAAGCCAGGGATCAGGTAAAAGCTGGTTTTGAGTCTTTGATCCCCATAACAACTGTCAGCAAGAATGTAGATTGGGAAATAAAGTTGAAAGAGAAACCAGAGTAAGGACCTCTCCAATCGGGTCCCGCCTCTTTCAAAAAAAAAAGAGAAGGACTATTGCGGTACCATAAAGAAAGAACTTTGTTTAAAAATGTATAAATTTATTTCAAAAATAGTAAAAAGGTCCTACAAGGAACATATATTGTACATGTTCGTGATTTAACACACATAGACAATAATAATTGTTTACAGCATTGTTGATACTACGTTGGTACAGCCAATGTCCATAACAGTATATGGACAGAGGTTAAATAGTATGATACTTGCAGACGTGGCCTCTACGGTTTCGCGGTCACAGCCGCTTCTTCAGGAGGCGTCTGATAGTATGGTCTATGAAGATGAAAAGCAGAATAGTATCAACATAACAGACTGAATAACATGATTAACATTACAAAAAAGTACACAAATAGTATTGGAGAACATATTTGAGGTTTGGAAGTTGCACTCACCAGACTATAACCTATGACGGTTCTCTGGAGCGATACAGTGAGACGCCCACGAAAGGGGGATCGCCTTTCGTGGGCGTCTCACTGTATCGCTCCAGAGAACCGTCATAGGTTATAGTCTGGTGAGTGCAACTTCCAAACCTCAAATATGTTCTCCAATACTATTTGTGTACTTTTTTGTAATGTTAATCATGTTATTCAGTCTGTTATGTTGATACTATTCTGCTTTTCATCTTCATAGACCATACTATCAGACGCCTCCTGAAGAAGCGGCTGTGACCGCGAAACCGTAGAGGCCACGTCTGCAAGTATCATACTATTTAACCTCTGTCCATATACTGTTATGGACATTGGCTGTACCAACGTAGTATCAACAATGCTGTAAACAATTATTATTGTCTATGTGTGTTAAATCACGAACATGTACAATATATGTTCCTTGTAGGACCTTTTTACTATTTTTGAAATAAATTTATACATTTTTAAACAAAGTTCTTTCTTTATGGTACCGCAATAGTCCTTCTCTTTTTTTTTTTTTTTGAAAGAGGCGGGACCCGATTGGAGAGGTCCTTACTCTGGTTTCTCTTTCAACTTTATTTCCCGATCTTATTCATAATCAGGATGATGGTACCCCTTAATATATTCTTACCCCCCTGTGTAAACCACGTGGCATACCTATAAACTTTAAGAATGTAGATTGGATTAACTACATGTCATGGTTATGCAATAGAGTTTGTCGATCAGCATACCTGTCTCCATATGTTTATCTCTAGAGACCAGCTGACCCTCACCTGACTGCTTTTGTAACCTCTCCTCTAAGCATGGCCCCACCCCAGGCCCTATCAGGGAACCTTATATTAACCTGTGCACTGCAAGCCAGCAGTGCTGATCAACCACTGTGTGTTAGCCTCTATGTGTACTTGCTGTGTTTCCTACATCTGATTCCTGTTACCGACTTTGGCGTGTTCCCGACCATCCCTGTTTGCCTGTGACCCTGAACCTTGGCTTGTCCCTTACTTTCCTTGTTGTTCTAGCCTGCTGCCTCCTTCCTCTTCTCCTGTAGTCTACCGTGAGCGTGAGCTGTGAGACCCTGGGGGCCGCAACCTGGAGCCAGACTGCAGCGCAGTCCATCCTCACCACTAGAGGCTCTGGTGAACACCTGCTGGCTCTTAGACTCCGCGCCCTGGGGAATCTATGCTCTAGCTCCCAGTGGGATCTGTGTCAGTGATCCAGTAGACCTGATTCCTGAACCTCCCAGGGTTCAATCCACAGCAGTCAGCCGTAGGGTCCACTACCTTGCGGTGCACTCCTGATCCCAACGGTGGGCATCTGTCACCCAGCCTCTAGGTGACCTGACACTACACATATAACCAACAGAGATTTGTAAATTACACTAAAGATGCCCTCCAGGGAATTGCTGACCAGTTAGCCCCCACTTCCTACATGACATTCCAGGACCGGATGGCCTTAGACATGGTGCTATCTGGGAAAGGAGGTGTTTTGTAAAATCATAGGAAAAAACGGGAACCTGTTGTACATACATTCCTGATAATACTGGGCCAAATGGTAAGGTTACTTTAGCTATAAAGAAATTAGAAGATCTGTCATTGGAGTTGAAGAACTCAGGTATCACAGACCCATGGGATCAATACTTTAGCTGGATGAGTGGGTGGCAGAAGGTGCTCGCCCAGATACGGGTAACGGTATTAATAATCCTGGTCCTTTTAGCCCTGATTGTATGCTGTATTCTACCTTTTGTAAAAAGTTAATGAGCAAGGCTGTAGACAATAGCACACCTACATTTCTCCACCAAGAAAAAGAGGACCCCCTTATGATGGAAGATGACAAACCCTTCACTCCTCTACAGTCACTCCCTGTCCATAATCTCACAATCCTATAGGGTTTTAGGGATAGATAGCGCCTGACTGCACCTCTCCAGCTGTATCGAGGAGGGAAGTGAACAGTTGCTGCCCAATTCTATATACAGCCTAAAAGAGTTGCTGAGGAGAAGGGCCAGGCCAAAGTGGGACCTTTAGTATTAGGGACAGAAAAGATAAAATAGTCATTTTAGGGGGGATTGTGAAGGAATGTGATGTCGATAATAATAATAATAATCTGAAAATGTCTATTTTCTTATGTGCATACATATTTTTCTCCTTACTCATTATATAAGTATACAGATTAGCTCTGTTCCTATATTTTTCTCAAAATGGCGGGTACCCCCTACATTCCACACATCAGAAGAATGCGGAACTGAAGATAAAACCAAGGACAGCCAAACCTCGTTATGAAGATTCTCCATCTTCTTTTCTATCTTAACCAATGAGATGTACCTATTAGACTAACATAGCAATGATGTATTTGTGTGTATAAAACATTAGCACCGCCTTGAATAAATTAGAAGTGTAAGAAGTAACGGTGCTGAGCGTGTCTCAGAGTGTTTACTTTTATATGCATGCATAGCCACACTTTCCAATTAGAGACAGCAGCAGATAACCTTGGGCTCGATTGGAGCTCTTAATCATTTCCATAACAATTCTAACCTGAATCCTAACCCCCAACATCCGACCCCCAATCCCAAATTTAACCCCTAATCCTAAACAACAACCCCTAAACCCCAACATTAAGCCCACCCCTAACATTAAGCCCAATCCTAACCCCTAATAACTAACCCTAAACTCAAACATTAACCCTAATCCCCAACATTAACCCCCAAGCCCAACCCCTAACATTAAGCCCAACCTTTAACATTAAGCCCTAATCCTAACCCTAAGGCCTCTTTCACACTGGGGCGGGGGTAAAGCGCCGCTATTTTTAGCTCTACTGCGCTCACACGCAAATGCGAACTTAGTTCCCGCATGCATATGTAAACAGCAACCTCGCCACAAATGTGAGGTATTTTTAGCGGCGCTTTACCGTCGTATTTGCGGAGGTATTCGGCCGCTAGCGGGGTGCTTTTAACCCCCGCTCCGTGGAGAAACGGTATACACTCCGCTCCTTCACCGCTCCAAAGATGCTGCTAGCAGGACTTTTTTTTACAGTCCTGCAAGCGCACCGCTCCAGTGCGAGAGCCCTCAGAGGTTTCAAATAAAAAGTAAATGAAAAAGCTGAATAAAAGCAACAAAATGATGAAACAGGTGATATTTTTCTCTATTTGCCAATTTAAAAACGCCAAAGCTCAAAAACGCTTTAAAAACATGACTGTAGCCTTAGAGGTCAGACACAACAAGGCATGAACAGCGATGTGCACTCACCTCTACTCACCTGTTTTAGGTAATCTTTCCAACTTCCACAGGCTTTCATTGAAGCTTAGATTGCTTCCTAACAATTGTAAACTTTGGGGTAAAATCAGGGGCAGGAGAACCAGCGCACTGACAGGATATCACACACCCTTCCTATTCATCCAAATCGCATATTCAAAAAGTCATACCTTATAGAGATTACATAGCTTAACGTTTGCTTTCAGTTCACTATGAAACTTGTCCTCCAGGCTTGACTGCTGCTCCTTTGCCTGCAAGGAAAAAACAAACACTTTTTAATTTATCATATACCATGCTGTTTGTCAAATTGTGTATCTCAGAGATGGATGTTGAATCACTTGCATTCCAGAAGGTTTTACACCCCTTCATGACCAGGGCATTTTCACTATTCAGCACTGTGCAACTTTTTTTTCACACAAAAAGAGCTTTTTTTTTGGTGGTATTTGATCACCACTGGGTTTTTTCATTTTTTGCATTATAAACAAAAGAAAAAAAAAAAAGCCATTTTCTACTTTTTTTATAAAACATATCCAATAAAATCATTTTAGGCCAAAATGTATTCTGCTACATGTCTTGGGAAAAAAAAATTCCAATCAGTGTATATTAATTGGTTTGTGTTAAAGTTCTAGCAAACTATGGGATACAGGCATACCCCCACTTTTAAGTACACAATGGGGTTGATTTACTAAAGCTGGAAAGTGCAAAATCAGGCTCCCTTCTGCATAGAAACCAATGAGCTTCCAGGTTTTATTACCAAAGCTTAATTGAACAAGCTGGGGTTAGAAGCTCATTGGTTTCTATGCAGAAGTGAGCCTGATTTTGCACTTTCCAGCTTTAGTAAATAAACCCCATTGTGTACTTAAAAGTGGGGTATGCCTGTATAGATGTGAAAATTAATCAGGCCTGATGTACTGACGGCCTCATTTCTTGAGGTGCGAGAATGTCAGGAGAGTACAAACAACCTCCAAATCACCCCCCTTAGAAACAGAAAAGTGATGGCGGAAAAAAGTTTGTGTGTGTGTGTATATATATATATATATATATATATATATATATATATATATATATATATATATATATATATATATATACACACACAAACTTTTTTCCGCCATCACTTTTCTGTTTCTATGCGATCACATAATACTGAATGTCCACTGGAGACAGGGGGAAGCATTCAAGACAGAAGAGGCCGATGGAGTCTCTTCTATCAAAACTTCTGCCTGTCAGCAACTTTTAACCTCCCTGGCGGTATGATAATGTCAGATTTTTTATGCTGAAAGCGGAACAATTATTTTGCATGAAAATTTGGCGTTTTATATTGTAGGCCTGTAATTCTTAGGAATAACTCACTTAAATCTGTCTAGTAGACATCTCCGGTATTATAAAGTTTGAAACACGAAATCATAAATTATAATATAATAAATAACTATAAATAATTATAACAAATAATAAAAATGATTCAATAAAGTAATCAAATCAAAAACACTGAAATTTGCCGAGTTGCAGAATTGTCGCTCTCATTACTTTCAGTGTTTGATGACAGATTTCCCCACAAATCACTATCCCTCAATTCTGTAAGTGATTCTAATTTATTATCATTGTTTTCTAGCTGCTCTAAAACCACTTGATGTAAAAGGGACGCTTTTTGGTTGCTATGGACAATCTCCATTTTACAGGCAGAAAGAACAGTATTTATAATATAAAGCTGCATGCAGGGCACTGGACAAAGCCCTGGGGACAAAAGGGAGGTGAAATAAATTGATACAGTAATGTCATCTGTAAGATCACAGTGCACTGTATATGTATTGGGTTGTTTTTTACTTTTTGAATTTGGCACCGTTCTCCGTCCCCGGGCATCACAACACTCTCAGGGAATGGAGCTCGGCACTGTAATAGATCCGGCGGAGGATACGGCTCGCACACAGAGACATCGCAGGATCCTGGGGACAAGGTAAGTAACTTTGCCTGGATCCTGCGATGCGATCCCGAGTGTGGCTCAGGGTTACCGCTTTTGGTACTGAAAATCCACCCCAAGCCACACTCGGGAATACCGCCAGGGAGGTTAAAAAAGTTCATTACTTTAAAGTGGAAGTCCAGCCTGAGAGTAAAATCTGTAGATCTACAGACAGCCACATTCTAACACAAACCATCTATCCCTGTAAAGAGGAAATCGCTACACATACAGTTTCTGAAGTCGCTCTGATCCCCAGCATCAGAAGCTCTGCAGAGGACACAGCCGACATTTCCGGCTGGGAAATAATTGGGAAACGACGTCCTCCATAGAGAGTTACTATGAGGCTTCCGCTATTGGCTGTGTCCTCTGCACCCGTCTCCAGAGAAGCCGCAGCTGACAGCTCAGCGTGGGATTGGACCGGAACGGCTTCAGAAAAAGGTACGTATAGCGATTTCTTCTTCACAGGGCTAGCTAGGTTATAGTGTTAGATCGTGGAGGCCTGGAGATTTACAGATTTTAGTATTAAGGTGAACTTTAACCGCTTCAATACCGGGCACTTTCACCCCCTTCCTGCCCAGGACAAAATTCTGTTTTCAGCGCTGTCACACTTTGAATGACAATTGCGCGGTCATGTGACACTGTACCCATATAACATTTTTATCTTTTTTTTTTTCCCCCCACAAATAGAGCTTTCTTTTGGTGGTATTTGATCACCTCTGGGGTTTTTATGGTTTGCAAAAAAAAAGTCGAGTTTTTCAGCACATTTTTTTTGTGCTGGAAGTGCCCCCCTCGACTTATACTCGAGTCAAGCACTTTTCTGCAGCAAACAATTTCATTTTCCAAACCGAATTTAGGGCCCCGTATCTCAGGGCCACTTGGTGCTAGGAACCCCAAATTTAGTGTGTGAACCCAGTGGAACTGGTACCATAACATATCCAAAGCTGGGGTTCCTAGCACCAAGTGGCCCTGAGATACAGGGCCCCAAAGCCAGTTCGGAAAATGTCATTCTCTGCTGCAGAAAAGTGCTTGACATTTTCTGAACTGATTTTTGGGGCCCTGCATCTCGGGGCCACTTGGTGCTAGAAACCCCAGCTTTGGATATGTTATGGTGCTAGTTCCACTGGGTTTGCACACCAAATTTGGGGTTCCTAGCACTAAGTGGCCCCGAGATACGGGGCCCCAAAGTCGGTCAACTGTGTCCATCTGCAGCAATGTCATTTCGGGACCATTTGGGTTCAGAGACCCTAAATTTTGGCTGCAGCTAGGGGGCATCTAGGAACCCTTAACTACTAAGTTTGAAGTTTGGGGGACCTATGGCTGCAAATGGGCACAGTGAGGCTGCAAATGGGCACAGTGAGGCTGCAAATGGGCATTGTTGACCCTCTTTTCCACTTACAGTAGCTGCCCATTTCTCACCCTCGTCTTATACTCGGGTCACTAAGTTTTTCCCATTTTCTTGTAGTAAATTAGGGCCTCGACATATTCGAGTATATAAGGTATATGCATTTAATGATTAGTTTAATAGTTATCTAATTTATATTTTGTTTCTTTCATTTATTTTTAGCGCCGCACATTTAGTATATCAAGATGTGCCGATTCACCACCAGTATATTTATTGCTCTTCATTCTGGACCAGTTCATACCACATGCAGTCAGTCCAGTGCGGTTTTGTTTTCTGTAGAACTTGCTACATATTTCCTGCACCGAAACACGATAATATGCACCACAAAACGCACTGCAATGCATCAAAAATGCATCAGACCTCAATACAGTGAAAAAATAAATTAAAAAAAATTAAAAATACAGGAAAGAAGCATCTGGAATGTATCTGGAAACGCATTAAAAAAAAAAAAACGCATCAAAAACGAGTTCTTAACACACGTGCAGAAACAGCCCTCAGATGATCTATAAACAGGTTCACTCGCCTCTTTTAACTTATTCATGAGATCCTCCACTTGTTTCTGTAGATTCTCATTGCTGCTCTTCACACATTTCATTTCCTCTTCAAATCTAGTAACCTGGAGAGAAGAGAAGAGAATTGGGTTGATAGTGGAGTGAAGAGACACAATCTAACACTTTTGTTTAAAAAGATCTAAAAATAGGTCAGAAATATCTCGTGGTTTTATAAAGCTGAACTGCAGGCAGATCTAAAAACAGAAATAATGCAGCTCTGTAATCATTATTACTTCACCAAGAGCGCTTTAGCGCTGTTTAAGCGTCGCTTTTAATCCCAAAGAAGGGGTTAAAAACTCTCATGTTGCGCCGCTTCCAAAGTGCTTTGAAAGCGCTGCCCATTCATTCCAATGAGCGGGGCGTTTTGGTAGCGCTAAATACAAACCGCTCCCAGACCGCCCCAAAGATGCTGCTTGCAGGACTTTTCGGAACGTCCTGCAGTTCAATGAATGGTAGGAGGTTTTCAGGCGCTCAGCAGAGGCCAATTCCAGCGCTAAAGCGCCTGAAAACTGCCCCAGTGTGAAAGGGGTCCAACTGTATTCAGTAAATATAAGCCTTTTACATTCCTGGATTTAACCCAATATCAGCCTTATGCAGTCCCAAGATTGGGAGAAGCAGCACAAGAAATCAGTTGTGCTGCAGTGCACATGTTCTACCAAGAAATTTGCTGACAGGAGGAGAGAGGAGAGAGGAGAGTTCCATAAGTTTGCTTCTTCTCCTTTTACTGTCCACTTACAGGTGGGGGAGGGACAAGACCTGTGCTACTAAACCCAGGATCCTGCACTCACTATATCTGCTCTCCCCAGGAGCCTGCACTCACTATATCTGCTCTCCCCAGGAGCCTGCACTCACTATATCTGATCTCCCCAGGAGCCTGCACTCACTATATCTGCTCTCCCCAGGAGCCTGCATTCACTATATCTGATCTCCCCAGGACTCTGCTCTCACTATATCTGCTCTCCCCAGGAGCCTGCACTCACTATATCTGATCTCCCCAGGAGCCTGCACTCACTATATCTGCTCTCCCCAGGAGCCTGCATTCACTATATCTGATCTCCCCAGGACTCTGCTCTCACTATATCTGATCTCCCCAGGAGCCTGCACTCACTATATCTGATCTCCCCAGGAGCCTGCACTCACTATATCTGCTCTCCCCAGGAGCCTGCATTCACTATATCTGCTCTCCCCAGGAGCCTGCATTCACTATATCTGATCTCCCCAGGAGCCTGCACTCACTATATCTGCTCTCCCCAGGAGCCTGCATTCAATATATCTGATCTCCCCAGGAGCCTGCAGTCACTATATCTGCTCTCCCCAGGAGCCTGCACTCACTATATCTGATCTCCCCAGGAGCCTGCACTCACTATATCTGATCTCCCCAGGACCCTGCACTCACTATATCTGATCTCCCCAGGAGCCTGCACTCACTATATCTGATCTCCCCAGGACTCTGCTCTCACTATATCTGATCTCCCCAGGAGCCTGCACTCACTATATCTGATCTCCCCAGGAGCCTGCACTCACTATATCTGATCTCCCCAGGAGCCTGCATTCACTATATCTGCTCTCCCCAGGAGCCTGCACTCACTATATCTGCTCTCCCCAGGAGCCTGCATTCAATATATCTGCTCTCCCCAGGAGCCTGCACTCACTATATCTGCTCTCCCCAGGAGCCTGCATTCACTATATCTGCTCCCCCCCAGGAACCTGCACTCACTAGATCTGCTCCCTCTCCCTCCCCAGGAGCCTGCACTCACTAGATCTGCCTACCCCCCCGAGCCTGCACTCACTAGATCTGCCCCCCCCCGGAGGCTGCACTCACTAGATCTGATCTCCCTTAGTACACGGCACATGAAAATACAATTATTTTGGTATATTAACTGCTAAATACCTTTTATCATCAACAGTATATATCAGTCTTGCGACTTCTATCAGTGTCTGGTTAAAGCTTGTAAGAGTTGTAATTCTTCCGACTGTCCTATGAGGCTGCAGGACCCCTGACCCTCTGTCTGGACAGTGCTGATTGGCTCTGTGCATGCACTCTCCCAAGAATAAAAAAAAAAATCTCTAGCAATACACACCACACTGAGCATGTGCAGCCTGTCCCAGAGGTCTGCACTATCAGGCAAAGGTTTGGGGACAGTGGAAGAACGGGAGGACCAGAGAAGACGGGATTAAACAGCCTTTTTATACAATGAAGATTAACCCCTCAGGTTCTGCGGTGAGTATAACAAGCCTGCTTTACTGCATATAGACTGATTTTATTGTTGTGGGTTTAGTAACACTTTAAAGTCAGAGAAAATAAGAAATTAATGAAATTGTGGTGCAAACACATGCTAATGCCCCATTCAACAAGTTACAACCCCCCCCCCCACTAGACAAATGTGAAGATACACTTGTGTAGCGTATGTACAGTATTTGATCGGCTGCTGATTTTGTACGTTTGCCCGCTGACAAAGAAACGATCAGTCTATAATTTTATTGGTTTATTATAACAGTGAGAGACAGAACAACAAAAATACCCAGAAAAACGCATTTCAAAAAAGTTATAAATTGATTTGCATTTTAATGAGTAAAATAAGTATTTGACCCCTTCACAAAACATGACTAGTGGGAGTAGTTGGTGGAGAAACCCTTGTTGGTGATCACAGAGGTCAGACGTTTCTTGGAGTTGGCCTCCAGGTTTGCTCACATCTCAGGAGGGGTTTTGTCCTCTTTGCAGATCTTCTCCAAGTCATTAAGGTTTCCAGGATGACGATTGGGAACTCGAACCTTCAGCTCCCTCCACATATTTTCTATTAAGGTCTGGAGACTGGATAGGCCACTCCAGGACCTTTTAATGTGCTTCTTCTTGAGCCACTCCTTTGTTGCCTTGGCCGTGTGTTTTGGGTCATTGTTATGCTGGAAGACCCATCCATGACCCATTTTCAATGCCCTGGCTGAGGGAAGGAGGTTCTCACCCAAGATTTGATGGTACATGGCCCCGTCCATCGTCCCTTTGGTGCAGTGAAGTTGTCCTGTCCTCTTAGCAGAAAAACACCTCCAAAGCATAATGTTTCCCCCTCCATGTATGATGGTGGGG